>NC_041410.2:37100285-37360285 GCF_900747795.2 Erpetoichthys calabaricus
TGCATATCACTGATCAACTGGCCCTTTGTCAATGGTGCTAGTTTCTGTGATTAAGCAAAGGTACTGTTTATAAGGTTGGGGAAACCTGCAGTCAATTGAGACTGAGGAAGAGACTTGGATAAGTCTCGAAATATTTCTCCCACTTAAAAACTTTGTCCAGATGAACAGAATCAAATTTCTAGGATTTCCTTACCTGGATTATTGAGCATGCATCGAGACTTCAAAAGATGTATGCTTTTGACTGTTTGCAATTAAAAAACTTTTGTTTGGTTCTCACTTTCTGATTTGGATGGATTTGGTACTTAATTTTTAGATTCTGGATTTGACAAACAGCTTTTGGTAATGGAAATAAGCAAAACAGATCTTTCAGTTTTACCCAAATTTACAAGGGTGCTTTATTAACATGGCATCTTGTTTTTAAGAAACATTTTAGTACATCAGGTTAGTTGCATGATGTGTCTTTAATTTTTAACTCTCTGTTTTGTGCCCTCATTTGAGGAGTAAAAATTTTATTGGTTCATTAATTAAAGATAGGATTTTTAAAATTGTATACATCTCTCTATATATAAAATTCAACTAATGTCTGTCTGTATGTCTGTCCACTTTTCACGAGAGAACTACTTAACGGATTTGGATCTGTTTTTTTTCTAGAATTTGCTTGAACATTCCGGTTGATTTTGCGACTTCACTCATCGCGCTAAGTATCATAGTTTGCTTGCGGTACCGATTTATTCTCGCTAATCTGAGACAGAGGCTGCAGGCCGAGGGGAGGGGGAAGCGTGACGTCAGGAGTGGTTTTATTGTTGGCATAAACAAGGATGGCTGAAATATGGGAACAGCATTGGTAAAGACTGGAGAAGGCTGAAACATTTGTTTGAAAATGTGTGTGGGTACAAGGGGTTAAGATGTATTTTGAATTTTTAAACTTATTTATTCATTTCTTTGTATAGGTAAGAAAGAAAATGATTTTGGAAGTGGTTATTTATAAAACTTTTTGATGTATTTGTGATTTTAATACATTGAAGTTTGTTGTTTTTTATAGTTTTTGATTAAATAAAAGTTTTTGTTAAAAAAAGCATCACCAAAGCTAAACTGAGCAATCCCGCAAAAGCCAAACTGACCAATCAGCATTTAAACAGTCAAGCAAGCTAAAATAAATGTAATATCCCAACAAAGACCTTCTTCTGAATTCATATTTGAATCTGTTTTATCAGAAACCCAGTAATGGACACTGAGTGACTTATAAAATAATGTTTTTAAAGTTTATTTTCTTGTATGCACCACAGTTTTGAACTTGAGGTTTTCAGGGGTTTACCAAAGGGTTAATTAGAGCATCTCCACTAAGACACTACCTTCTGTAACCTCCAGTTCTAATACTTGGTCAAAAAATAAAATCACTTAATTTATGATTCTTTAGAGACATTGAAAATATGTATACATATTTAGAACAACTAAGCCTCAAACGCAATCTTTCAACACCATACCACTTTTGATATGCAAATTAGAAACTATGTTAAAAAACCAACTTTCCAAAACTTCTATCAGTATGACTGAAAACATACTACTTAATAATGAAGTTATAGGCAGTATTTCCAGCTTAACGCAGACAATGTTACTCTAAATGATCTGATCCAGTTAATGGAATGCAGCCATTGACAAGATACACTTTATCAGTTTGCACAAAACATGGTGTAATTCATTTAAAAACTGTGCCTCATACACATCTATCTCAACTAAGAATATCCAAGCTATAACCAGGACAAGACCCTCACTGTGAAAGATAACATCTAGCAGCTGCCTCCCTTGGTAATATATTTTGGGAGTGCCCTGCTGCCAACCTCCTCTCCTCCTCCCTCCTATAAAAAGATCATATTGTGAAAAAATATACTAACCACTGTGCCAATCTACATTGAGCAACAAAAGATGGAACCTGAATGATATCTACAAACAAAATACAACAACTTGCCACAAACTAGCAATAAGAAAATATATATATACTCACAGAGTTCCAATCTTGGGGCTTGCATTAGCTAATTCCATTCACAAGTCACAGTGCCAGGTTTTTTGTTTTCAGTCTCTGTGCAGATGCTCTGCACTTTTTTCATGCATGATAAATATATAAAACACCTTGTAAACAGGAATAAATCTTTTCGGTTTTCTTTTAGTATTAATAATCTTTTGGTATTATTGTTATTATTATTATTATTATTACACAGGGTCACTAGGCTTGGTTCGGATTGTAGCTGTAGCACATGGCTAATTATGCATACAAAGTAGTTATGTGATGCTGTGCTGCCAACACACAGGGTCACCGTTATATATCCAGTGGTAGTAGTCATCATATTCTTACTATGGTCAGCTAATGTACCCCTCAGATTAAAATAATGCAATTTGGTTTTTTTTCAAACAATACGTAGTGAAAGGTTTTAGTACTTCTAGTGTTATGACATCACGCATGCCCCAAAGCAGATCGGCAATGATTTTACAGTAGGCATGTGTGAAATTTCTGTGCATGGCTGCTATAACTCTGTGATGTCACGCTGGCCCTGCAAAGCATCATGAGGAGCTGGGGAGAAAATGTTCATCAGAGCCAACCACAGTACGAATTTCTAGGATAATATTGGGCAATCACAGCATAATCGGTGCAAAAAATATTTTTGCGAATTTTGACAGTCAACACTATTAATGGGGGGGCATGGTGGCGCAGTGGTAGCACTGCTGCCTCGCAGTTAGGAGACCCGGGTTTGCTTCCCGCGTCCTCCCTGTGTGGAGTTCACACATTCTCCCCATGTCTGCGTGGGTTTCCTCTGGGTGCTCCGGTTTCTTCCCACAGTCCAAAGACATGCAGGTTAGGTGCATTGGCGATCCTAAATTGTGCTTGGTGTGTGGGTGTGTGTGTGTGTGTGTGTGCCCTGCAGTGGGCTGGCGCCCTGCCCGGGATTTGTTTCCTGCCTTGCGCCCTGTGTTGGCTGGGATTGGCTCCAGCAGACCCCCGTGAGCCTGTAGTTAGGATATAGTGGGTTGGATAATGGATAGATGGATGGATGGACACTATTAATGAGAGAGTTTATATTGTAGTTTCAATTAGTCCAAATCCAACTAAAGGCCCTATCACAACAGTAATAACAGAAGGGACAATACACTTTTAACAATAAAAATGGAATCCTAATCTCTTCATAATGCATGGAAAAAGCATATCTTATATTGCTAAAAATTAGAAAATAAGGTCTGAAGCTTTTTCTAAATTTGGTAAGAATTTATTAATGCAATTCTTAAATATACAAGCTGGGTTGCTAGTAACAATTTTCAGTGCCTCAGTATATAAAACTGAATACTTTATTTTGGGCCATCTGTTCAAATAGCTCTCTGAACTGAGTGAGGTGTTGAGGTGAGAGTCATTTGTTTTGAAGCATAAATGTATGGGGAAGTAGTATTGATTCTATCTTTAATTAATTTGTGTGTCCTTTATTCTAAAGTGATTTATAAAATCAATTCAAATAAAAACAGAGAAAATTAAATCCAAGCAACAAATAAACAAAATAGGAAATGATAGATATTTCCATTGTATACGACCTAACTAAACAGGTAGAGATCCTTGTCTACTTGGTAGTGTGGCTTATCCACTTCCCACCAAAACACCACAGTAAGCAATCTCAAATCTCTCTTCCCACTTCTTCCTGTCTGTCTGTCTCTTTATTTTATCCTGGCCCCTGTCTTCCTTGTATTTTTCTATCCCTTGTTTCTGACTGTCTTTCCAGCTACAAGCTAAATGAGTCTATTTGCTCAAGTCGGGTTTAAAATGTGTCCCAGAGTAATTCCATCCATGGAGCTTCAGGCCACAACTCCCTCTAACAGTCCCTGGTGTCCCTACACTAACAGTTTTCTTAAAGATCTGCAACTCTTGTTGGCTGTTTACCTGAAATGACCTTACTTACTCTGTTTTCCCAGCCTGGAATCACATGTTTGCTTTCTGTTAGCCTTGAGTTATATTACATTTTCTAGCCATTCATGTTCCCCCACTTCTGCTGTTTATCATCCTACTGTTTAGGTACATCATATGTAAGTCAGACTTGAATCTTAAATTTTCTGACTTGCTTATCAATATTTTTAATCCAAAATTCCAAAATTTGGAAATGCTCCAAAATCCAAAGCATCAAGCACCATGAAGCTATAACACATGATCCAAGGATCGGGAGGTGGTTGGGATTGGGTGTTTGTCCCCCATGAAACACCACAAAGCTAGGATACATAATCAACCACCAGGGTTGGGTTGCCCTGTGAACCAGCGAGCATCACAAAGCACTATCACTTGAAAAGATTGTAACGGATGCTGTGTGACAGTTTCAGTATGCCGCACATTCCAGACTATCTTAGACCTCTGCTGCTGAAATTCCTTATCAAACATTCTAATATTCCAAGCCAGTTAACTTTTACCGTCTCCCACTATAGGCCTGATATCTGCTAATTTAGCTTCATTACAACACAATAACATAAGTGTTATAACTTATTTCTTCTCAGTAGAATTGGAATTCAGACTGTAATGCCAGCATTATCTCACTATCTTAACCCTTAGAATCCTTTTCCTTTTTTAAAAAACATGTATAGATGTGAACAATACCCAAGAAGCCAAGTCAGCCATGACCAGTAGCAGCAACAAATCACACAGTTTACTCATTCCAAAACACAATTGTATAGCACAACCTATGCACAGAAAAAAGAAAACACAGATGCAATACTATCTGAACTCATCATAAATTGCAACATGTCCCTCTCTGTAGTCAACAACACGCATTTTCATCACTTCCTGGCTGTACTGAATAGCAAATATTCATCTATGAGTAAAAAAAATCACTTTGAAGGTTGAGAACTTGCTTACTGTAGGAAAATCTAAAGTTAAAGACCATCTAGACCTCCTAGACAGTGCGTCTGTCACAGTGAACAAATGATCTGACCGAACAATGAGAAACCCTTGATATTTGAAAGCGTTAGTATCTCTGTAACAGTGTCATAAGAACTTCATGCTTTGCAGACGTACCTCAAGTAAAAAAGTCAGAATATGAAAAATAACATAGATAGATAGATAGATAGATAGATAGATAGATAGATAGATAGATAGATAGATAGATAGATAGATAGATAGATAGATAGATAGATAGATAGATAGACTTTATTTGTCACCAAAGGGAAATTCAAAATGTATCAAAAAAGAAGTGCTGGTAAAAGTGGTTAAAAAAATGTAAGCTCTTTTCATGATTGATTTTACAGCTCGCTACCCTATCCTATCCTTGCTCACCTGAAGACTGAAGACAAGGTGGCTGTGCAGATGCTTCTCTTTTACAGAGTGAAGGATTTTATTATAATTATAATGTATAAGAAGTGCATGAAAACAAGTAACACATAGCATCATTAACCTATGTGATATATGGCTGGCCGTTCATCCCGGCCAATACCCCCAGGCCGCCAGGTGGAGCCCTCTTTGCAGCATGGAGGTGCCCCGAATGCCAGCAGGGAATCCTGGACAATGCAGTTTTTATCCCCAGCCCTGCTGGATACCATGGGGGCTGCTAGAGGATGCTGCAGGGGTGATGAAAAAGGATTTTTATCTGACCCGGAAGTGTTCCTAGTCACGTGGACAGAGAAGGCGAAACACTTCCGGGTCAAGGACTATAAATGACTGTGGGAAATCCTCAGACGCTGAGCTGAGCTGGGTGGAAGGGTGGCAACGCATCTGGGAGAGTGGAGGATTGTGTTATTGTATTGTTTATATGAGTATTGTGGAGAGGAGGGTGCTTTGTGCACATTATTATAATAAAAAGTCAAAATATTGGACTTTTACCTGGTGTCTGGCGTGGTGTCCGAGGGTTCAAGGGAGCGATAGCGCCCCCTATCTGTCACACCTAATTCAAATGCAATATTTGTGAATATTTACTTATTTTTAATTTGAATATTCAAACTTTATTTATTGGATACTTTGACAACCTTAGGTATGAGACTCAACAAGAGCTATATCAGTCTGTAGAGGTAAAGTTATCAAAAGCTTCACTTGAATTTCAGCAGTGCCATGGAGGTTGTAGTGGTGACACAGCCATTGTAGAAGTATGGTATGGTCAATATCCTTTTCAAATCTCTAGTGGTTTTCTTAATAGGATTGCTGGAAAGAAATCACTACTACAGAGACAATAAACTAGAAGAGACTTGCTTGGGCCCAGAAAAACAGGCAGTGAACATCACGCTAGTGGAAATCAGTCCTTTGGTCTGATTGTTCCAAATATGAGATTTCAGATTTCTACCTTTGTGTCTTCATAGGAAGATGCTTTCTAGCCATTAGATGGTATTGGGGTTTCCAATGATTTGGAAGTTAAATCAAATTTAATGAACATACAAGACTTTTCTTTATACTGTGATGAACGACCGGCTACGGACTCCGGTCGCCACCCCCAGGCCGCTAGGAGGAGCCCTCCGGACAGCATGATGGTGCCCCGAGTTCCAGCAGGGCCTCATGGACTTTGTAGTTTCTATACACAGCCCTGCTGGATACCTTGGGGACCACCGGGAGTCACTGTAGGGGGACTAGTGGGCTCTTGTGTGCCCTATAACCCGGGAGTGCGTCAGCATCACGTGTCCAGAAGGAACGACGTGCTCCCGGGATGAAGAAGTGAACTGTTTGCCCTGACCCGGAAGGAAAACGGACTTGTGGGTTTGGCCAGGAACCATTTCCGGGTCAGGGGCTATAAAAGGACTATGGGAAGCCCAGAACACTGAGCTGAGTTGGGAGGTAGGGTGGCAAGTGTCTGGGCGAGGAGGAAAGAGTTTATTATTGAGGATTATTGTGTTTATCAGTGTGGAGTGGAGGGTGCTTTGTGCACATTATAATAATAAAAATAATAGTGATTATACTTTCACCTGGTCATCAGAGTGGTACCTGAGGGTGTTAGAGGTGGCTCCACGCCTCTACTGCTACAATACATTTATCCTTTCATGTCATTCATGATGCCTGCATGTGTGATGCCTGCATGCTCCATCAAGCATGAAGAAGGAGTTGGATTGTCCACAATTTATACAGAATATTTGGCATGGCTACCAAAGCAGCCTTCAATAACACCTTATCCCATTTGGTTTGCACTTAGTTGGACTATCATTTATTTTTGAACAGGGCAATAACACAAAACACACCTTCAGGCTATGTAAGAGATGTTTGGCAATGAAGGAGATGAATAATGTGCTGCAGCAGGTGAGCTGGCATCAACAGATACTCAAATCAAACACTGCAGCGATGGTTAAGGATGAGTTGGGGCAGCAGAAAGTTGTGAAAATAGAAATGAGTGCTCGGCATATCTAGGAATTCATTTAAGACTGTTGGTAAATAATTCCATTTTCTTGAAGCTGACTAGGAGAATGCCAAGAGTGTCTATTGATGTCATCAATGCAAATACTGGTTACTTTAAAGAATTCAAAATATAAGAAAGATCTGTGTTGTTTAACTGTTCTTTGGTGACTGTACAATTCCTTGTGTTACTTCATTGTTTTGATGTCTCAACTATTATTCTAAAATGGAGAAAATACCAAAAAGAAAAACACTTCTAAGAATAGGTGTGTGCAGTTTTTTGACTGGTACTCTTGTATGTATGTTCATATATGAAAAATAACATAAAAATTATAGATTTTAACTTGCAGTGCTATCAGTGAGTATGCAGCTGTGTCTCAAACAGGGTTTCTTCTTGTCTTGCTATAGAATTACAGGTTGATCTGTACTTTTTATATTATTTGTTACAGAAAACTCTATATTAGAAGTAAAAATATGTAAAGAGTATTTTAAAATCTTCCAAAATATGTGACATTAATCTGTCACCTTGTATTATAATGTTTCTTTTACAGAAGATTTCGGCCTGAGTTGAAAAATGAGTAACATAAACTAACTTGGCATTAGCTTCTTAACTTCTGCTGATAACAGCATCATCTTTGACCTTAATATCAAAGATTTACAATTCAAGCTTAGCAAGTTTTAAATGCTGCAAGATGGTGTGCTTTTAAATTAAGTTGAAAAAATGAAGAATAGCAGATTTAGGAAAGATTAAAAAGATTGAATAAAATAAATTCCAGTCAAGAATGATAAGTGCCTTTCTTTTGAGTGATGACCCTCCTTTCTTTCCAACTCCATTTCTCCCAAAGCCAACTGTTTTCTAAGTCATAGTTTCTACTTTTGTGCATGGGCTCCACAAAACTCAGAAAAGTATATTTTTATCAGGGCTAAAATGACCCAAATGGTCTGCAAGCCAAAGCTGCTCTTGAAGCTCATATTTGTTTTCTTTAAATATTATGTTTACAGCTGTTTAGTTATCGAGTTATATGAAAACCTTATATTGTAACAAGACTGGAGTTACATTATAAATAATAATTAAAAGTACATAAAAATATTTTTAATTTCCCCTTTGGGACAAATACAAAATATCTGTGTCTTGTCACACACATAGATAGATAGATAGATAGATAGATAGATAGATAGATAGATAGATAGATAGATAGATAGATAGATAGATAGATAGATAGATAGATAGATAGATAGATAGATACTTTATTAATCCCAGGGGGAAATTCACATACTCCAGCAGCAAAAAATATTAAATTAAAGAGTAATAAAAAATGCAGGTAAAAAACAGACAATAACTTGAATAATGTTCAACGTTTACCCCCTCTGGTGGAATTGAAGAGTCGCATAGTTTGGGGGAGGAATGATCTTCTCAGTCTGTCAGTGGAGCAGGACAGTGACAGCAGTCTGTCGCTGAAACTGCTCCTCTGTCTGGAGATGACAATGTTTAATGGATGTAGTGGATTCTCCATAATTGATAGGAGCCTGCTGAGTGTGTTTAGGGGTAAGCCAAAGGGTCCAATTCAGGGCAACCAAATGGGAGAAAAGAGTTGGTAAGGAGTATTAATGCCTTTCTCTTCTTTCTTCTTCTTCCTATAGACCTACAGAAGACTAACCCATTCTTTCCAAACACTTCCATCCTGATGGCCTCGTTCCTACTTTCTACCTTCCACTAAGTAATATTTTTGTCTTGTTTTGGTTTCAGCCATTAAGATGGTGTCATAGTAGGGTGCAGCTAAAGGGCCTAAGTAATTGTAATAAAACATCCAACCAGGGGGCGGCAAGTGCGCTGACTGTCTTTCTCAGTTCCCAACAGACCTTTCCCGGGAAATCCTGCAAGGTTTCAGTACCTCAGAAGACATCACTTCCAGTACCGACCCTTTTTGCTGGCGTGACTTTTGGACCAGAAGACATCACTTCCGTTTTCGGGCCCTTTGCTAATGTCACTTCCAGTCCAGAAGACATCATTTCCGATTCCGGCCCTTTTGATGACGTCACTCCTTTACGGGCTACTGATAAGCAGTTCTGTTTTGGACTCTGTTCTATGCACATCATGCTACTAAAATTCAACTTTTGCAGCCAGGAAAACAATATATGGGTGGCTGCCCCAAATCTTTATGATGTCTATGTTGCATTATTATCATAACGGGTATCAGTTTTTTAAGACTACTCTTTTTTTCACAATATACGGAGAGGATCCTCAAATCTTTTTTCGTGTGCATCTTGCCTTATTATACTATCTATTTATTGTCTTTCATTTTTTGACAATTCTAGGCCAGTAGAAAAGCTCTGTGATTTAAGATGCTATTGAAATCAAAGAAAGATGAACACCCATAAATGTACTGTCTACTGATCCTCTTTCATGACAATCAGAAAATGAAAGTTTTCTAGTAATTTTTCATATATATTCACCAGCATTATCCCCACATGCATTTTATTGCACTTAAGGCACTTGCAATTTTGATTTGTAAAACAGACAATCCCATCTTCCCACTCTGGTTGATCCCATCAGCCTTAGCATCTCTTCCAGTTTAGCTCTGAACGTTCTCTTTAACAAGCCCTTTTCAATAAAACATTTTGCTGCAAACATCAGACATTAACAGTGATTATGTTCAAATTATTCTTGTAAAGTGCACTGTACTTTACTTTATAAGCCAAGTGAGCTACACACTATTACATATACAGTATAGTTGAAAGTAAAAACAAAACTACAAGTAACAAATCTAAAATGGTGAACTTTAAAAGTATATTAATAGAAATGCAAATATATTACAGTTTGTTTAAACTAATTGGGTTCTTAAACCTTTAAAATTGCAAAGAAGAGAAAAGTTCTATTTCCAAATTTCAACTGTCCTATAGCATACCACCCAGCTGACAAGGGGTCTGTCATTGGTGATTTTCCCATCTGACTGAAATTTGCAGGGATTGCTAGGGATATTACACAAGAGAAGTCAGTTGTTGTCTAGATCAAAAGATCAAAACACAAGAAATCAACTGATCAATTGAAAAGTTCAATGGAGTTGAAAAGATTCATAGTTACACTATAATATATAGTTAAACTATAATTGATAAGAAGAGTTTCCATGATTGCATCATGTACCTTCAACCACATAACATCATAGCTACAGGACACACAAAATGGTGCACCAAACACAAGGAACAACACAAAGAGGTGTTTTACAAATATGCAAACACATGGAATGATGACTGTGATATCCTTGAAATAGCACCAAAAATAACAAATATTGAAATAAAAACAAGCATCCATCCATCCATTATCCATCCATCCATTATCCAACCCGCTATATCCTAACTACAGGGTCACGGGGGTCTGCTGGAGCCAATCCCAGCCAACACAGGGCACAAGGCAGGAAACAAACCCCAGGCAGGGCACCAGCCCATCGCAGTAAATACAAGCATTATTAGTTTAATCCTGACAAACACATTTCCTTTCCCAAAATAAGAAGGATAACTTGATCAAAATGGCGGTGATGCAAAGTGCCATAAAAGAGCTATCCTGATTTAGTTCTGAACATTATGGTTTTTGCAGACTTTTTTGATTTTCGTTATTTGTTTATATTTAATGTTATGATAATGATATCTCTTTGCCACCATTTTAAAAGTGTTTCTGCCATTCACACCTCCATTTTTTGATTGTTTTTGATGACTGTGGTCATTGTTGTTTACTCATTGTTGTGTTGGTTATAGTCATGTGATTGCTGCCAGCATGGCATCATTAAACCGTAATTATTTAAGATGGCAGTGTGATGTATAAAGCATCCAGGCTTCTGGATAGTTTCTTTACTTAAAGCTTTTCTTTGTGGCCTTTGTTTATTTTTTGGTCTTGTTCTTTGGATTATTTAGTTGAAAGGCATCTGCACTTCTTTTTTGATCTTCAGTTTTGCCTGGTATTCTGCTTCAGTTGGAGTGTTAATAATAATAGTTTTTTTACATTATAATGCTTTTCTCACTACTCAAAGCACTTTACATAGAGAGTGAGGAGCCACTTCAACCACCACTAATGTGTACCATTCACCTGGATGATGCCACAGCAGCCATTTTGAACCACTACACTCACCACACATAAGCTGTTAGGGAGAGAAGTGATGAGAGAGAGAGAGACAATTAGAGACAGGGGATGATTAGGTGGCCAGAAAAACTGGAGGGCAATCTAGTCTGGACATCATGATGATGACTCATCATTTGATGACTAAGGCGCCTCCACGAGTGGCAGCCTTTCCAGCAGCTCCGTGTATGACTTTATCTTTCTACCTTTTTCTCTATTTTTCTCTGTTTCACTGATCACTCCTACCACTTTCTTTTATGTGAACTCATTCCATGGACACTTTTTACTATTTAGACATGGATTTTTTCACGCTGAGACTCATCTATTCAGGAAGTCAACTTCAAGCACTGAGAACAAAGGCCCGTGCCAGTGTGGTACCCTATTTACCCGAAGAGGTAAGAAGGTCGTATCGTGGCAGCAGAGCCGGCACTAAGCTAAAAGCTAAGCAGCTAACTAGAAAGTGGCAATACAAGCCTTCGGTGCCTTCTGTGATCCTGGGAAATGTGAACTCACTACTAAATAAGATCAACGAACTGGCTGCACTGATGAAAAATATCAGGACCTACAGAGAATGCAGTTTGTTGTGTTTTTGTGAAACGTGGCTAACAACTAACATCCCAGATGCTAACTTGGAGTTTAGCAGGTTGGAGGTTAGTGGGTTTAGCACAGTTAGAGCGGACAGAAACACAAATACCTGCGGAAAGCGGAAAGGAGGAGGACTCTCTATGTGAATACACAAGTTGCTGCAGGGACATTGAACTGTTGGCCGTAAGTCTTCGTCTCTATTACTTGCCCAGAGAGTTTGGACACGTCATTGTTGTTATTGTTTACATCCATCCTCGGGCGGACGTGGAGATAGCGGGTGACATCATCCATTCCGCTGTTGCTAAACTACAAACGCAGCACCCCAAGGCGCTTGTGCTATTCACTAGAGACTTTAACCATGTGACACTGGACAAAACATTACCTGCCTTTTCCCAGTATGTGGATTGTAACACCTGGGGAAAAAGGACTATTGACCTACTGTATGCAAACGTTAAAGACGCATACAGCACCTCCCAGCTGCCTGCGCTTGGGAAAGCAGATCATAACCTGGTTCTGCTTCAGCCTCACTACAAACCAAGAGTGAGGGAGCTACCTACAACCACACGCTCATTCAAGAAGTGGTCCCCTGAAGCAGAGCAGGCTCTGAGGGACTGCTTTGGAACTACAGACTGGGATATCCTACAGGAATCATATAGTGAGAACATTAAGGAGGTTGTTGACTGCACTACTGACTACATCAACTTCTGTATGGACATTGTAGTTCCAGTAAGAACTGTACGCTGCTATGCTAACAACAAGCTATAGATTACAAGTGACATCAAGGGCCTTTTGAACCAGAAGAACAGGGCTTTTAAAGGTGGTGATCAGCATGAGCTCAAGCGGGTGCAGAAGGAACTCCAAGTCCAGCTCAGGGCGGCAAAGGAGCAGTAAGGGAGAAAGCTGGAGCAGAAGTTGCAGAATAACAGCATGAAGGAAGTGTGGGATGGGATGAAGATCATCACTGGCTACAGCTCAAAGTGAGGTGCCACCATCGAGAGAGACGTGGAGAGAGCAAACCAAATGAACAACTTCTTTAACAGGTTTGACCACCCTAACCCACTCTCACCTCAGAGTACTGCACCCTCCACCCATCCTTCTGCTGATACCAGCATAGGAGAGAGTTTCCCCCCACCCACAATTACAGCAGCCCAGGTAAGCAGAGAGCTGAGGAGACTTCGTGCCAGCAAAGCAGTGGGTCCAGATGGAGTTTCGCCACGACTGCTGAAGGCCTGTGCATTGGAGCTGGGGAGTCCTCTACAGCGCATCTTCAACTGGAACAGGGGAGAGTCCCGAGGCTTTGGAAAACATCTTGCATCACTGCAGTCCCAAAGGTATCACGTCCTAGTGAGCTGAATGACTTCCGGCCTGTCGCTCTGACATCACATGTGATGAAGACCATGGAGTGGCTGCTGCTTCACCACCTAAGGCCACAGGTCTGCCACGCCCTCGACCCTCTGCAGTTCGCATACCAGGAGAAGGTGGGAGCGGAGGATGTCATCATCTATATGCTACACCGATCCCTCTCCCACTTGGACAGCGGCAGTGGTGCTGTAAGAATTATGTTTCTGGACTTCTCTAGCGCCTTCAACACAATCCAACCTCTGCTCCTCAGGGACAAGCTGACAGAGATGGGAGTAGATTCATACCTGGTGGCATGGATCGTGGACTATCTTACAGAGAGACCTCAGTATGTGCGTCTCGGGAACTCCAGGTCTGACATTGTGGTCAGCAACACAGGAGCGCAGCAGGGGACTGTACTTTCTCCCGTCCTGTTCAGCCTATATACATCGGACTTCAATACAACTTGGAGTCCTGCCACTTGCAGAAGTTTGCTGATGACACTGCTATCGTGGGATGCATCAGGAGTGGGCAGGAGGTGGAGTATAGGAGCCTAATCAAGGACTTTGTTAAATGGTGTGACTCAAACCACCTACACCTGAACACCAGCAAAACCAAGGAGCTGGTGGTGGAGTTTAGGAGGCCCAGGCCCCTCACGGACCCCGTGATCATCAGAGGTGACTGTGTGCAGAGGGTGCAGACCTATAAATACCTGGGAGTGCAGCTGGATGATAAATTGGACTGGACTGCCAATACTGATGCTCTGTGCAAGAGAGGACAGAGCCAACTATACTTCCTTAGAAGGCTGGCGTCTTCCAACATCTGCAATAAGATGCTGCAGATGTTCTATCAGACGGTTGTGGTGAGTGCCCTCTTCTATGCGGTGGTGTGCTGAGGAGGCAGCATAAAGAAGAGGAACGCCTCACGCCTGGACAAACTGGTGAGGAAGGCAGGCTCTATTGTAGGCACAGAGTTGGACAGTTTGACATCCGTGGCAGAGCGATGGGCGCTGAATAGGTTCCTGTCAATCATGGAGAATCCACTGCATCCACTGAACAGTGTCATCTCCAGACAGAGGAGCAGCTTCAGCGACAGACTGCTATCAGTGTCTTGCTCCACTGACAGACTGAGACGATCATTACTCCCCAACACTTTGCGACTTTTCAATTCCACCTTTGGGGCCTCGCACTCTCCACCTTGCACTTTTTAACTTGCACTGCGTTTTTATCACTCTTTAATTAATATTGTTTTTATCAGTATGCTGCTATTGGAGTATGTGAATTTCCCCTTGGGATTAATAAAGTATCTATCTATCTATCTATCTATCTATCTATCTATCTATCTATCTATCTATCTATCTATCTATCTATCTATCTATCTATCTGGATATACCATGCATTTTATGAAGGATTTCCAGGGATCCTTTATGACCACAGAGAGTCAGGACCTCGGTTTTATGTCTCACCTGAAGGATGGTGCCATTTTTACAGCACAGTGTCCCCTTCACTACACTGGAGCATTGGGATAAACATTCAGACCACAGGATAAGCGCCTTCTGCTGGCATCACCCAATCATCTTCCAGTAGCAACCATATCTGGTCTCCCATCCAATTACTGGCCTGGCCCAAACTCTTCTGAAGTGCATGTGGTATGCATTGTCTGTCTGTCTTTGGTAACAGTCCTCTGCTTCACTTTTGATTATGAATTTGCTTAATCCTTAGGCATCCATCATTTTTCTGATCCATTTTTCACTGAGTTCAGTCTTTTCAACCAGGACACTGCAAACAGAAAGAGAATGGGAGATATGTTGTAATATTCCATCAAACATTTGCAGTACTTATTAAAAAAAATCACCTATTAAAGCCTTAGCAGCTGCTCTGACAAGACTATGCTATGCTAAAATAATGTCTTCAGTCTCACCTTAACGAAAATATTGAGGCATATACTGTAAGATCTCTTTTAATATTAACTAGTAAGATTGTCTATAGTCTTAATACTGTGTTCTACAGCTAGAAGCTCTATCTCCAATAGCAGTTTATTTATCAAGGAAATTTTAAGGAGACCTGCATCTTTGCTTCAGAAAACATCTTTAATTTAGTACAGATATGTTATGAACCAATGTCAAAACAACCAAACTATGAATTCAGCCAAACTATAGTTCATAGTCATCCAGGTTGTAAGTTATCAGTACTGGCAAGCTACTTATTATTATTCTTTATTTGACAGACACATTTACCCAATATGATTTGCAAAGTCAGTATGTAAGGAGAACATTTGCACAGAATATTGAAAGTAAGTAAGCAATTGAGAAAGAAAAAAGCAACAGTCTGGCAGACCACATTTGATTGACTTTTATGACTGGATAGACTGAAAATCTAAGCTGTCCCTAAATACTCTGTAAAGAGAAGCATCTTTAAGAGACATTTCAACATCAGTAGATTTTGGAAGAGTTTGGATGATCGTAGTAAACTTGTTCTATAATTAGGAGGTAGAACTGAGAAACATTGCGAATTTTCAGCACATCTGGTGAATTAACAGACAGATGGCAGACAGGCTCAAACAGAATACAAATGTCTTGGAGGGATGAATTGGGATGTTATAGATAAAAGACATTGGAATTGAATTCTAGAAATGTTTAGCACAATTTGATAGAGCAGTGTACAGAGGCAATGTGAGTGAAATGAGGAATAAGATATTTTGGATCAGCTGAGAAAGTTGGAGATGAGATTTTGGGAGCTCGGCGAGTAGCCTACAGAGAGTAAGAGAAACAGAAGAAATAGAAAGGTAGATAGACAGAGACAGCTTTATTTGTTTCAAATGGAAATTTATCTCAGAAACTCAAGAAATATGCAATTATTACAATAAAACATAAAAGCAACCTCCCTTATACAAGAAGAAAAAACAACCTTCTGATTTAGCTAACTGTGGTGGGTTGGCACCCTGCCCAGGATTGGTTCCTGCCTTGTGCCCTATGTTGGCTGGGATTGGCTCCAGCAGACCTCCGTGACCCTGTGTTTGGATTCAGCAGGTTGGAAAATGGATGGATGGATGGATGGATGATTTAGCTAATGATAAGAGAGCAGGCATTATAAAGGTGTATTGCCGTAGGTATGACTGCACCTCTCCAGTTCTGTCATGTCAGACTTGGAGAAGTGAAGTTTAACCGTTTTGAACCTGGCAGGCAGATTTTTTGAGCCAGGCACAAAACGGTATATAATCAAAAGGCTGGTGTAACGGCCCACCTATCTACTGTCATAACCCTGCTGGCATGAATAATGGCCTTCAAATAGCTATTACGCTATACCACTGTTATATATGTTATATATGCTCTACTCTCTAAATCTTGCAGTCCACTGTTGTGGAGTCATATTTCTCTCCATTATAACCCACCTCGCCAGCATACTGGACTTTGCTTTTTTACACTATGCACTTAATATACCTTTGTCTAGTTATGCTGTTATGCCACTTACACAAGTTATGCTGATGTTTTTCTTTAGCTGTGGGTCTGATTTGTTTTTTTCAGGTAGGTTTCAAGAAGAAAAGGGAAGAAAAATCAGTTGTACTTTAGAATGGGAGCAACTTAGAACAATAGATAAAGTACTTAGTGTGCACAGAAAAGTACAAGCAGGCAAAGAGAGCTTTTGCCTTTCTGCTTCACAGGAGATTTCTTTCCTCCCTGAACTCACCTTAGAACATTTTCATTATGGTGTGACAGTTGTACTACTCCAGTCAAACTCTCCAAATGCCACTGTCTCCAGACCAGGTTGCATTGCGCCTGAGAGAGTTTGGGCGATTGATACCAGAAATGAGAGACCCACGGGGAAAGGGAGACACGGAGCGATTGATCAGAAGATGGTGAAAATCATGCAGTGTGTTCCCGTGCATTGCTTCTGGCACTAAAAACTGTTTTGAAGCATATCACTGAAATGTTCAGTTTTGGCATTAGTTCCTTAAAATGGATGAAAATGATGGAAACTGTGAGACTGAAAATGATGCAACTTGTTCTATAGTATCAATCTGTTGAAACGGAAATTACGTATGACCACACAATATGGAAATTACGTATGACCACAGAACATATTATAATACAGGAAGTAATCACTTCGTTTGTGAATGCCATTTTTATATCGTCTTTACGAATTGTTATTATTTGTGTGAGAGTTATTTTACTGATATTGAAAAGAAGTGCGCCCCACGTCGCCCTCTCCCAGCCCTCCTCTCTGCTACAGCGCTGAGCTGTCCGCCACCAGGTGCGTTCTGACAGAGAAGATTTATTTATTCGTCCACGTAACTGTCGCGGAAACTGCCACATTGAAACTTTTTTTTAGTTGGCAGTACTTGATAGTAGAAGAGATGAGGAAAACAGCTTTTCGTCTTTCTACTTTTTAACTGCGCCGAGATGTAAACAATGTGAAGATGAGACTGCCTTCAATGGTGAGGGGTCATGAGAACAAAGTGGACGCTGGGAGGCGCGGAATGTCGGGCTGCTCTGCCGGGTCGAGAGCTTCACAATTTCAGGCAGCGTCCTCTCTTCACGCACTGTTTGTGACACTTCAAGTGCTCCGTCAGCTCCTGGGAGAGTGGAAATCTTTGCGAATGAGTGTAATCGGCGCCATCGAAGCAGGACTCTGTTTGTAAATTGCCCTGCACGACTACTTACTGTCCCTTAAGGTGAGTTTGGGTCACTAAAACCCCGCAACATTCAAGGTTGCTTTTTTGATGAATTATTTTAAAAAGTAAATTACAGGCACGTAGTGCAAGGTTTTCAGGCAGAAATTTGGACGATCACATAGAAAATGTAATTTCTATACCACAGCGGTCGTGTAGCGCTTTTCACAAGGGTTATCTAGATAGATAGATAGATAGATAGATAGATAGATAGATAGATAGATAGATAGATAGATAGATAGATAGATAGATAGATAGATAGATAGATAGATAGATAGATAGATAGATAGATAGATAGATAGATAGATAGATAGATAGATACTTTATTAATCCCAAGGGGAAATTAATACTCCAGCAGCAGCATACTGATAAAGAACAAAATAAAATTAATGTGATAACAATGCAGGTATAACAGACACACAATAACTTTGTATAATGTTAACGTTTACCCCCCCGGGTGGAATTGAAGTGTCGCATAGTTTGGGGGAGGAACGATCTCCTCAGTCTGTCAGTGGAGCAGGACAGTGACAGCCGTCTGTCGCTGAAGCTGCTCCTCTGTCTGGAGATGATACTGTTTAGTGGATGCAGTGGATTCTGCATGATTGACAGGAGCTTGCTCAGCACCCATCGCTCTGCCACGGATGTCAAACTGTCCAGCTCCGTGCCTACAATAGAGCCTACCTTCCTCGCCAGTTTGTCCAGGCGTGAGGCATCCCTCTTCTTTATGCTGCCACCCCAGCACACCACCACATAGAAGAGGGCGCTCGACACAACCGTCTGATAGAACATCTGCAGCATCTTATTGCAGATGTTGAAGGATGCCAGCCTTCTAAGGAAGTATAGGATCTACTACAGAGAAATGATCCAAATACATTTTAGCTGCTGTTAGTACTACTTACCTGTTGTGTTATAGCGCCTTTAAAATGTAGTTTACCTGAAACCACTCCAGTAGTGCTCAATGTATCTTTACTTCTTAAATGTTAATGTTTTACTGTTTAATAACTTACAGACTACATTTTATTTTTTTCCCTTGCACTCAGTGAGTGAAGCCACTGGGTAATCAGCTAGTCATATACTAAAATTTTACTTTCATAAATCAACATTTTTGCTTTTCAAAATTGTTGAAAATTGATGGAGAGGTAAGGGTTATAATGCCAAAATGCTGGAGAGGGCAGGGTTCAGATCAAAGGGTTAAGATGATATTAATCTACTCATGATGAGATGGAACAGAGTTGGTTGGAGTTTTGGGAGTGACCCTGTTGTCAACATAGCAATGGTAAGAAATGCCATGAAAGAGTAAATGGCCTAGTGCTGATCCTTCACACACACATACACACACCTGTATTATTTGAACCGATCTGTGAAAAACGTCCTTTAACCCTGAACACTTGAGGTTGTTTTTCCTGCAGATCCAGGGCAATACCCAAATGTTACCATTTAGGATTTTGAACTCTGTTTAGTCCTGCCACCCTGAGTCTTATAGTTTTGAAAACCAAACGAGACTAAGACTCTGTTACCCATGGATGATAACCATTGCATTTCTTACGTTCATACACCATTATTATTAATAGGATATTGCCAGAGTGGAGATGCAAAAAAAAATATTGAAAGTCTTTTGCCTTCTAGTGGGCTGAGAACTTTAACAAGGCCACATCTCCAATCACCAAAAAGGAAGGGATCAGTGGTCTTGCTATCAATGTGCTACTATTTAACAGTGTCACTCAAAGCCTTGTTACAATATGATTAGAGTAGCATCCTAAATTATCTAGTCAGGAGTCCAGTATTCTCTATTCGCACATTTTTAAAATCCTCTGCGCCCATATTCAAGGGACTCATTTTATAAACACTTAGAAAATAATGGAGATAATTCAGTTAATTCTGAATATTCCACATTCTGTTGCATAAATAACCTGTTAAAATTCCATTATCAATTGCACAGGGATTTTCATTAATTACCATTTAAGCCAGCTTAATCTCTTCTGACAGGCAGATTTACATCAATGACTTGTGCACCTCCACCCACTTATCGATCGATACTGGGGACGCACTGGCTTCTGTTTGCAATATTGACAATGATTTTGCACCCTGTTATATACTTGCTGTGCTGCCTTCTTTTATCTTGGTATATTGAAAGACAGCAGTCTCTGTAGTAGTTGTTTCTTGCACAAGGAAAGAGAAGCATCCATGGAAAGTACAAAGACATTTGATATAGTATGAAATAAATATTCTGTGGTCATGCTCAGCACATCAATGTAGAAGACATCTATGGAATTTGTAAGCCACAGAGGGTGGCACATAAACAGGCATACAATACAATACAATACAATTTATTTTTGTATTGCCCAAAATCACATAAGAAGTACTGCAATTGATTTTAACAGGCCCTGCCTCTTGATAGCCCCCCAGCCTTGACTCTCTAAGAAGGTAAGAAAAAACTCCCAAAAAAAAAAATAGAAGAAACCTTGGGAAGGGCATTTCAAAAAAGAGACCCCTTTCCAGGTAGGTTGGGCATGCAGTGGGTGTCAAAAAGAAGGGGGTCAATACAATACAATACACAAAACAAAACACAAGTAATCCTCAACACAGTATAATAGTAAAATAAAAATATTACAAGTACAGAGCAGAATTCAACAGTAGATGATATCACATAGGGCGGCATGGTGGTGCAGTGGGTAGCGCTGCTGCCTCGCAGTTAGGAGACCCGGGTTCGCTTCCCGGGTCCTCCCTGCATGAAGTTTGCATGTTCTCCCCGTGTCTGCGTGGGTTTCCTCCGGGCGCTCCGGTTTCCTCCCACAGTCCAAAGACATGCAGGTTAGGTGGATTGGCGATTCTAAATTGGCCCTAGTGTGTGCTTGGTGTGTGGGTGTGTTTGTGTGTGTCCTGCAGTGGGTTGGCACCCTGCCCGGGATTGTTTCCTGCCTTGTGCCCTGTGTTGGCTGGGATTGGCTACAGTAGACCCCCGTGATCCTGTGTTCGGATTCAGCGGGTTGGAAAATGGATGGATGGATGGATGATATCACATAATATGATTTGGATTTGTTTAGAGTCTTGGAGACATCAGCCATCAAGCTGCCTCCCCCAATTGGCCATTCCACCGCTGAGACAGCACTGGGCCAGCCAATCCGATGAAAGGACCCCTCTACCTGACGATTCCTGTGATCCTCCATCAGAGAATATCTAACCATAGGCAGGCAAAAGAACGTGGCAGGTGGGCAGTGACACCAAGAACCACATTTGAGTACTGAGAAGAGAAACAGAGTAGGTGAGGGTTAGTAACAAATTATAACTTATTACTTATGTTTTAGTGCTAATGACTAACAACAGAGATGCAGTATGTACAGTTAATCATCAGCTTTAGTCAAGATAAGCTAAACTTAAGTAGTGAGTCTTCAGCCGGGATTTGAAAACTGAGACTGATGGGGCATCTCTTATAGTAGCAGGCAGACCATCCACAGTTTAGGGGCCCTGTAACTAAAAGCTTGACCTCTTACTGTTATTTTATTAATTCTTGGAATCATAAGCAGACCGTCATCTTGAGATCTTAATGTGCACTGTGGTTTGTAAGTCATGATAAGTTCAGACAAGTAAGCCGGACCTTGGCCATTTAAGGCTTTATATGTTAAAAGGAGGATTTTGAAATCTGCCCTAAATTTAACCGGGATCCTACTAGAAATAATATTATAAATTAATTTCTCAGAATCCTGTTTATTTAGAAAGCATCTTAATCTCCCAACATTTTTAAGATGGAAGAAACATGATTTGGACAACTTTGTAATGTGCGCTTTAAATAACATGCTAGAGTCAAAGATAACTCCTAGATTGCGGGCTGATTCAGTAAAATTAATGGGAATTCCAACTGAGTTAAATGATGACAAAATTTTGTTGTGATCAGCGGCATTCCCTCCAATAATTAACATCTCTGTTTTATCTGTGTTTAAAGATAGGTAGTTCTCATCCATCATTTTTTGAAAGAAAAATAAATGACAATATAACTATTATTTTTGTTTCTTCAGTTTGTTTAACATTCACATTAGCATTGCATATGAGAGATGCTGCAATGTATTTTCTGAATAGGTTACAAAGAGAGAAGCATTGTATCAAATATAAAACTAACTCATTCCACTCTCTATTTTAAGTTGTTGTTTTTTTAAAGAATGATTCTTTTAGCTGATCTAATTAGTTGATGGAGGTCATTCATAAGTCTGGGTGCTATAGAGCGCAAGGCCCTGTTACCCATAGAGTCCAGGTTATTGTGGGGCACAACAACATAGACAGAATCAGTGGACCATAGGAGACAGTCACTAATGTAGTCTGGTATAAAGCCATTTAAAGCTTTGTAGGTTATTAACAGAATTTTATATTCATTCCTTTAAGACACATGAAGCCAGTGAAGGCGAAGCAGAATGGATGTTATCTGCTCGCTGTTGCTGGTTCGTGTAAGGACTCTTGCAGCAAAATTTTGAATAAACTGGATCTATGAAATAAGATTAGAAGCATCACCTACCAGTAGGGAGTTACAATAGTGGATGCAGGATTTGATAAAAGGATGGACAACTTTCTCGGTACAGTGTTAGAAAAGGAGAGAATATGTTATGGAGGTGGAAGGAAGAAAGTTCCTTAATGTGGTTTGTGTCAGTGGAATAACAAAGGGGGGTATCAAAAACAATAGTATGATTTTTTACACATCTAATAGAGGTTTCTCTATATATACATTGTTGATCCTGTCCACATGAGTTAAGTACTAAAGCTGGTAATGACTTTGTATACCACCTGCAAGATATAAATCATCTCAAGCACAAGAAATATGTGAAATATGGATATCCTATTACAGTTACTGCATTTCAGCAAATAATAATAATTCTTTGCATTTATTTTGCAAAAACAATACAAATATATGCAAATAATATAATGACTATTATTATTTATTCTAGGGTTTACCATTTTTACTAATTTGAACATCATGTGGCATAAGGTATGTCAGCACATCCTCCAATTTAGTTGTTTTGGGTGTGTATAGTGATTTTCAGTTCAACGATGCTGAAGTGAAAATTTTATAGAATGCCCACACAAAAAGAAAATTCTGTCTAGCTACAGAAGCTACAAACCTTGCCTAAATCCTAAATAATCTTCTTTTTAATTCTGAAAGCAAATCTTTGTTTTCTTTTCTATGTAATGTAAGATGGCAAGATCTCATGTGCTACAATATCATTGTTGTTGCTTGTTTGTCTTGTTTGTATTTTATGTTTATTTCTTAATGACTACAATGTTTTTGTTGCTAAAATCAAATTAAATTTGCCGCATACAAATTATACATACATTGCAATATGCAGTGAAATGCTTAGTTGCTCAACTGAAATGAGTGTGCCTTTGGCTGGCTTGAAGATTTTGGTTGAATGAACTCCTTTATTCTGGTGAGATACTACAACGGAGGTGGTTTGGGTGTAGACGAGGGATATTAGAAAATGTAAAATGTTTAAATGGATGGCTAAACAAAATCATATTTATTTTGGGCTGTAGTCTCTCTTTTGAAACTCTACTTAAAGGCATCATTTAACCGCCAGCAGCACTGAAACAAATTAGAAGCAGAAGGTCATGTGTTGTTATAGCAGTCGTGACATGCTGATTTCATTTTTGAATCAATTTGAGTAGCTGAGTCCACACCTTCAAACTTCTCAATATGAACATCCAAGAATACTTGTCAAAAGCCTAGTATCACAGAAGACAAATGTAAATGTCTTCAGCCAACATTTTCATTATTTAAAAACATCATTCACATTGCTGATGAAAAAATTTTCATTCCTATTTTGTGATACTCATTATGTCTTTTAGGGAAAAGCAAGAGAGTTGTCTGGGGCTAAAGTTAATTCTGATACATGAGAGATGGGTGAAGCTTTTTGGCCAAACCAAAACACAAAATAAAAAACAAAACATCAATGTCAAAATAAAATAAAGTGAAAATCAGAATTTTTTTAAAGGAACGATTCTTTTGATTTCCTTGCAGAATGTTCCCTTTAAAGGGTTTGAAAGTTTAGACCTGTGATTTTCAACCAGGGTGTCACAACAATAGCAGAGGGGTGCCACAGATGCACGTGATAATTAGGCCAGTGTTTGTTTGATATGAATGCTACTGGTACCCAAAACTGTATTTGGAAGCATGCTCCAAAAGAGCAAAGTGAAAAACTCTGAGTTATGGCAAGGTTAGAAAGATAATATATATGCTATTAAAATGTGTTGTGGGCTGGAGGTTGTGGGTCAGCTGTCGTGCCCGTATTAGTTTGTACTTTACTTCAGAAACCACACATTTCCCTGCTTAAAAACTCAGGATAATCCACTCTATTGACTCTGGAATAAATGCAATATAGTTCCTGTCTGGAAGCCTGGGTTGTAAGTAGGATGGACCCCAAAGCTACTCCCAACAACCAAATAACGAGGTTGAGGTGCGGCTACTTGCCAACTTCAGTGAAAGGAGTTGCGAAGCGAGCAGGGGGCTTCACCCCATAGTCTTTAGTGAAGAAAGAAAACAGTAACATCATAATAACATATTGCTTTCTCCATCATCAAGTGCTAGTTAGGAAAACACTCAGCGATAAGTTAAAAAATGTGCTTAACATATGCTAAATCGTTTTAAAAATTGATAAGTACTGTATATAAAATCGCACATCTCCTAAATCACATCTGTTTTTCAAGAAGTTTTAGCAAAGCTTCTGTTTCACTAGGAAACAAGAATGGTATCTTAAAAAAACAAAGGGTTGTCACAAGCTTTTGAACTGAAGGATGAGATGTTTTTTTTTTAACCTTCAAAAACAAGAAAAATTCTGCATATCACTTGCTGATGATTTCAAAATTATCATACTTAGTTGATATCTTTGAACATTTTAAACATGATTAATTCCAACAAGCAAAGAAATGCTGAAAATGTTGTATCTGCCACTGATAAAATAAAAGCTTTGCGAGATAAGTTTGGCGTGTGGGTCACCATAGTAGAGCAAGTCAATGTGTTCATGTTAGCACATGTTGCTGCAACAGAGAGAAAAGGCATCAAGTCTGAAGTTTTATTTTCCAAACTTACATACCAAAGAATATGCATATACAAATATGGGTTGAGAACCCATCAGTATCAAGTCAGTCTAAGCTCAGTCTCACAAAGATAGAAATTGCACATAATGTTTCCAGTAAGAAATTCAAACATGTAGTGCTTCTTGAGAAATTATGGGTAGAAATTAAGAATGAATATCCTCATATTGAGAAAAACTTTAGTAATTCTGCTGCAATTTTTTAAATCATATCCATGTGAGATAGGATTTTCTGCATTACAAGTATAAAAGCTAACAAAAGATAAAGGCTACAGAAGATTGAGGAAGTAATGAAAGAATCTCGCTCTACTATCCATCCATCAATCCTCTTCTGCTTATCCGAGATCGGGTCGCGGGGGCAGCAGCTTGAGCAGAGATGCCCAGACTTCCCTCTCCCCGGCCACTTCTTCTAGCTCTTCTGGGAGAATCCTGAGGCGTTCCCAGGCCAGCCGGGAGACATAGTCCCTCCAGCGTGTCCTGGGTCTTCCCCGGGGCCTCCTCCCGGTTAGACGTGCCCGGAACACCTCACCAGGGAGGTGTCCTGGAGGCATCCTGGTCAGATGCCTGAGCCACCTCATCTGACTCCTCTCGATGCGGAGGAGCAGCGGCAATACTCTGAGCCCCTCCCGGATGACTGAGCTTCTCACCCTATCCTTAAGGGAGAGCCCAGACACCCTACGGAGGAAACTCATTTCAGCCGCTTATATTCGCGATCTCGTTCTTTCGGTCACTACCCATGGCTCATGACCATAGGTGAGGGTAGGAACATAGATCGACTGGTAAATTGAGAGCTTTGCCTTGCAGCTCAGCTCCTTTTTCACCACGACAGACCGATGCAGAACCCGCATCACTGTGGATGCCGCACCGATCCGCCTGTCGATCTCCCACTCTATTCTTCCCTCACTCGTGAACAAGATCCCGAGATACTTGAACTCCTCCACTTGGGGCAGGATCTCGATCCCAACCCTGAGAGGGCATTCCACCCTTTTTTGGCTGAGGACCATTAGTCTCGGATTTGGAGGTGCTGATTCCCATCCCAGCCGCTTCACACTCAGCTGCGAACCGATCCAGAGAGAGCTGAAGATCACGGCCTGATGAAGCAAACAGGACAACATCATCTGCAAAAAGCTCTACTATTCTACCTAATATCCAGAAGATCTGTGAATCATGGCAGGCCTTAATATCTTATTGAAAAGCTATAATCGAACCGGGTTAGTTGGTTTTGTTTTGTTCATGGTTACCTACAGTATAGTCAGAAAATTAACTAGGGGTGCCACAAAATAAAATTGTGTTGTTAAATAAAAGAAAGTTGAAGAGCACTGGTTTAGACTCGTACTCAATGAAATCAACAACCTTATGTTGTGTATCATGTCCGCCATAATGTCATGGGTCACATGGCACTCACATTTCATGCCTAGCAATCCTGCAGTATCCTAGCAACCAGATTCACAACATGGCAAACAACCACACAAAATAGGCAGAATCCACTGGAAAATCAACACACAGAAGCAATGACACAATAATATGAAAGAGAACATGCAAAGAATGCAATTAAAAATTAGTAACATTTATAAAACAAAATACAATGAATCAGACACATTCTGAGCATGTCCCTAACATTCACAAGTTCATAAAGATTACAACTATATATTAACACTGTGGATGAGTAATTGTTAACTTTTTTGTATTATAATGTTGCCTGTACTTAGGAGCCAGATGTGTTGTTCTCCTTTAGTTGCATTCCATGCAATCCTTTTTACCAATAAGTATGACATACTTTTCTGAGCAGATGGGTTTTACTTGCAGGACTAAACAAATATATTCCTCTAATCTCATAGCAAAAATGTTTTTTTTTATCTAACTGTGCTAATAAAGTATGGTGAGGAGGATTCCTCACTTTATGTTTTAGTGTTAAAAATGGAATGTTTTGTATCTTGGACTTACTGTATTGCTGGGGAGAAGTGCATACTGAGATTAAACAGGTGCCACTTACAAAAATGCCCTGCCTGTTACTACATTCTATCTGTCTTTCATCTTGCTCTTTTAATATTTTATCTGTCTGCCTTCATTGTAATGACTGTTCTGTACATAACTGTCATGCTATGTGTCAGCTCAGTTATGGCTGCTTCTCTCTTCCTCTTCTATGTTTATATCCAACTCTTTTTTGAGAAGGGCACTTTTTAAAATAATGAAGGGAAACGCCATGACTAGGTTAATGAGTATAGCAGACAACAAATTTCAAAGGTGAATTCAGATCAAAATAAAAGGTTACCAATGTAATAGTCAGAAAGAAAGCAGGAGGTCAATACTCAGAGCGAAATAAATGGAAACAACAAAAATATAAGGTGCACATTCAAGTTGAAAAAGTGTAATAGCAGAATTGTGAGTCAACAAGCAAAATCAAACACCAGAATAAAGGATAGATATATCAGAAGGAAAAAGCATTTAACAGAAACAAAGCTGAACCCCCAATGAAAGACATGAAAGGCTCAAGAAAGACGGACGTAATGAATGAACATTAAATGAAAGCTAAGAGCAATCCAGATTCATACTGTGCATCCCCTAGCAAGTGGCAATTGTGTGCAAGCCAAACCAAGCAACCTGGACAGGTTCAAAATATGAGGTGAGTAAGTGTATAAGGGACAAGAAATGGACTTCTTATAAGTGGAAGTATGACAGTAATCCTGTATAGAGCACTGGATATGCCATAGAATTCTAATTTTATTAATTGCTTCATAAAGAGCTCTTTGTCTGTGACAGTATTCACATAAAATGAAAATCAGATGATTAATCTGATGAAAGTGTGCTTAGTGTTTCATTTAGAGCCATATTCTTAATGTTATAACAATTTTAGTTATATCTGAATTGTTACGTTTTCATTTTAAGGTCTCTGAAAATTAAGTTTCTTAATGCTACCTAGAACCTCTCCTCCTGGCAAACCTGCAGCAACTAATTGTCTGAAGCTCCCTAAGTGAACCAACAGAAAAGATGTAAAACGTGTGCTTACATTTATAATACAGACCGTATAGTTATACCACACTGCTGACTAGAACATTGCATAAAGGGATCATTTTCCTGCAGATCATTTAATGTGGTCTACCTCATTCTCTGTATGAAATGTTCTGACACTGCACTCTATGTGGGAGAAACTGGACAAACACTCTGCCAGAGAATGAATTTCCACAAGTCCCACATTAAACGTGGCAGCAGAGAGGTTCCTGTAGTGGCCCACTTCAACAACCATGGGCAGTGTGAGAGGGACTTTAAAGTCACAGGGCTTATGGGCAACTTCAGAACGCAGCAAGAGAGAAAACAATGGGAAGTTAAACTCATGCTAAAATTTAACACATTTCAACATGGTGTGAATAGAGACAAGAGTTTTATGGCCAAATATGAGGATTGTTTCCATCTCTCGGACTGACACAGGCAACCTGTCTACAGACCCACATTGTATTGAAAAACTCATCTGAAACTTCAAAAGACTTTGTTGGACAGTTCTCTTATCCAAACATCTTGACGATACATTGTTCTCCTCTCTTACTAAATGAATCTTAGCCTGAAAAGGTCAATTAATTTTTTACATTTAAGATGTCTCACTTAAAGGTTTTCCAATGTTGTATCTGACCTGATGTCTATATAAACACAGGGAACTCCAGTTTCTGTATTACATCTTGCATGAAGAAGGGGCCTGAGTTGCCTCGAAAGCTTGCATATTGTATTCTTTTTAGTTAGCCAATAAAAGGTGTCATTTTGCTTGACTTCCCACTATAACATGTGAGAATGTAAGAGACTCTGAGGAATGTAAAGTGGAATATATTAAATATTCCTGTATTCATCTGATAGCAGTGTGATCATTGCTGACTACAGTAAGTGATATGCTATTGGAGGGGCTGCTCGTCTGAAAATGGAAAGGGCAGAAAAAGCAAAAATCTGGAGGGAGGATTAAAGTTACAAGTTCATCTGAGGACGAAGGAGGCAAAAGTCTGAAGTGTGGATTTAAGTAAGGCAGAAAGGATTCAAGCATGACCTGATCCAATATTTGAGAAATGTTTTATCAGTTTTCAAGTCAAGTTAAGTCAAGTGGCTTTATTGTATTGCAGTACTGCACGGTATTGCAGCATACAGTGGCATTAAATAATGAAAATAATGTTACCCAGGACAGCAGTGCAACATTATATACACAAGGCGAGTGCAAGACATGTAAAAAAACCTATACCATGCTATAAATAGATAAATAAATAGTAATAATTTGAAGTAGATATTAACAAATAATAACAACCAATAATAAAAAACAACATTAGTAACACGTGTAACAAAGGTACTACATATAAATAAGCTACTAGGAGCAGATCTGAGGGCAGGGTAAAGCACATAGGTCAGAGTCCAGACAGCTAAGGGGTAGAAGCTGTTGCAAAACCTTGTAGAACTGGTTCACATGCTATTGCTACAGTACCTTCTGCCAGATTGAAGTGGGACAAGAAGACTGTGGGAGGACAGAGAGTGGTCCTTCACAATTCTATGGGCTTTGCAGATGCATCACTTTATAAAGATGCCTTTAATGGAGAGCAGAGAATCCTCAATGATCTTTTTTGTCTTGTGTCCTGCTGTATACACTATCAGGACCTTATAATCAGAGACACTGCGCTTTCCAAACCAGACAGTGATGCAGCAGGTCAGAATGCTCTCAGTGGTGCCCATATAGAATGTGTTGAGAATGAGTGAGGTAGGTTTTGGAAGTGGAGATGCTGCTTTGCCTTCTTGGCAGTGGAGGTGGTGTTAATTGACCAAGTAAGGAGAGCTGCTAGTTGCACACCAAGAAATCTGGTGCTCTCCACCAATTCCACCACAGAGTCCTTAATGTGTAGTGAGAAGTGTGCCTTCTTGAAGTCAACAATCATCTCTTTCATCTTGCCCACATTATTAGATAGATTGTTGCATGAACTGTTACATCCCACAAAATGGAATGGCAAGTACAAGTTCATGTAATATTTTAGGTACTGCAGAGAACTGGCTAAAACCTCTTATTTGACATGTCATTTTAATGCTGGATAGGCTTCATTAGACTACGTGGATAAGGCAGGAGAGGGTCTGGAGATTTATGTGAATTAGCATTGGTGAAAAAAAAGGAGCACAGTACAATTAAAACAAAATGCGGACTGAATTTGTCCATGTTACTGCCTGAGGAGATACGATACATCACCCTGCTTGACTCATCAACGGAAATGATTCACTCTGCTACTAATATCTTAATGATGAAACATTCTGAATGCTGGTGACTTCAAACAAGGCAATAAATGTCTAACTATCAGCATGTTCCATTTGTGGACACTAAAAGCTGGATCCATTGTACTCAAATATTAATGATTTTAAGTATAAACCTTTGGTGCAATCTGACCAGGTCTAATGTCAACCTATTCCCACCTACAACCCTTTTATTGACAGCAGCAGCTCTCTGTTATCCAATGCCAGACGTTTGTATGTGTGTTTGGTTGGGTTGTTGTTTGTTTTTAATATTTTATTTATTTATTTATTTATTTTTGACCTTCTGTATCTATCTTTTATCCAACATTCATAAGACACACAAGCCGGCTTCATTGACTATAAAGTAGCTCAGCATAAATGGGAGTGAGATTTTAAATGAGCATTTCCTGACATGGACTGGAACTTTGCTGCAGTTGATAAGCTTCAGCTCCCTTATGTCTCAATTAAAATAAGCAGGTTCAGGAGATGTATGAATAAGTTGATAACAATATGCAGTTAAAAAAAAAAACAGAACACAGGTTAAGATGGTCCAGTAGATACAAAGGCCTATTTGTGTGTTTATTCTCATATCATGTTGGTTCGTTCCAATTCCACTTGTAGTTTAAATATTCAAATATTCCATTTCTTCCAGAGTTGAGTTCCTCCCTTGCACCAAGTGTTGCCTTAGTAAGAATCCAGGCAGTGGTAAAAGTGGTTTTAGAAATTGGATGAAGTGAACGACTAGTAAACTTGCACAGTATTGTATTTTATCTGATGGCCCCACTGTTACTACATTACACTCATCTTCTTCTCAGCTTCCTTCTCCTCTCATCACTGAAGAAGACATCTGCAGCTTAGTCAAAATATTAAGAATGGTGCAGGCCTTATTTCTCCTTCCACACTCAGGCACTGTGCAGACCAGTTGTCTACAGTATTAGCAGACATTTTCAACCAATCTCAGGATCTTTGCACTGTTACTGCCAACTTCAAGACCTCCAATTATTATAACATTATTCCATTAGCAAAAAAAATCAAAGGCCTAAAGCAGCTTTAACCTCTGTTGTAATGAAGACCTTTGGACGCCTTATTCTGAATTACCTCAAGAACGCTAAAAAAGATTTCCTGGACCCATTTTTTTGCATAGAAAGCCAACTGGTCTGTAGATGATGCAGTAAATTTAGGTCTGAGCTTTATTTACTAACACTTTGATAAGTCAGGGGCTTTTGTGAGGATCTTGTTTGTGAACTTAGCTCTGCTTTCAACACAATCACCCCAGAGCTCCTAGATAAGAAACTCACTCAGTTCAACCTACCTAGTTCCATCTGCCCTTGGATCGCAGACTTTTCTTACAGATAGGAAACAGAGCATGTTGCCGGGTGCACACGTCTGACCCATTAACATTTAGTACTGGTGTACCACAGGAATGTGTCCTTTCCCCACTACTCTTCTCACTGTATACAAATGACTTTACTGCTGGTGATTCGTCTGTCAAGCATCTTAAATTTACAGATGACATTACACTAGTAGGCCTTCATTTCAAACAATGAGGTGTCCATATACAGACAAGAGGTGGGAAATCTGACATTGTGGTGCAGCCATAATAATTTAGCCCTTAACCACTCAAAACACTCAGGAGATGATCATAGATTTCAGGAAAAAGTCACCTGCTCAGCTATCACTTGCTATAAATGGCCAAGCCATTGGGACGATAGGATCATTTAAGTTTCTGGGCACTGTGCTGTCACAAAACTTTAAGTGGGACAATAACATTGCATGCATTGTTAAGAAAGTAACATCCGGCACCGCCGAGAGTGGCAGCCTTTTCAGCAGCTCCGTGTAGGACTATATGTGTATGTGTATTTTTCTACTTTTATTTTTCTATTTTTATTTATTGATCACTCCTACCACTTTATTTTATGTGGATTTGTTCCCTGGATACACTTACTTTTACAACGTGGGCATGGATTTTTACACGCCGAGACTTGCCTATTCAAGTACTCAACTTCGAGCGCTGAGAACAAATGCCAGTGCCGGTGTGGTTCCCTATTTACCTGACAAGGTAAGAAGGCGGTATCATGGCAGCAGAGCCGGCACTAAGCTAAAAATGAAGCGGCTTGCGAGAAAGTGGCGTTTTAAGCCTTCGGTGCCTTCTGTTATTCTGGGGAATGTGAACTCAATCTCAAATAAGATCGACGAACTGACTGCGCTGGTGAAAAATGTCAGTTTTTTTTTTTTTAATTTCTTTTTTTATGTGAATTTCCCCCTGGGATTAATAAAGTATCTATCTATCTATCTATCTATCTATCTATCTATCTATCTATCTATCTATCTATCTATCTATCTATCTAAGAAAGTCCATGAGGTTCTTTTTGCATCAGCTAAGGAAATTCAATCTCCCTCAAGCAATATTGGTCTCAGTTCTACACAGCAATCATTCTGACCTGATCTATAATTGTCTGGTTTGGTGCTGCCTCTGTTCAGGCTAAAGCCAATCTGCAGCACATCATAAGAGCCTGTGAAAAGATTGTAAGCAGTAACTTACCGCACGTTGAAGTCCTAAATGAGTCCAGGGAAAGGAATAAGGCCACAAAGATGTTCAAACATCTTTGTACAGTGAAAGCTAAAACAACACGTCACCTAAATATTTTTTTTCCATGTGCATTTATTCTGACTAATCAGGTTTTAGCTTCTACGCAATATCTAAGAGGTGTGATCAAAAAATATGGTGAATGTTTAAAAAAAAAAAATTTAAATTAAAAGACACATTTCCATCAATCTTCCTCAAAATACTCCCCCTCACTCGCACACGCTTATCCCATTGTTTTGCCACTTTCTGAAGCAGTTCTAGAAGTCCTCTTTTGTGAGTGTCTTTAGTTCTGCTATATTGGCTGCCTTGATGTCCTGCATGTCAATCAAGATCCAACAACAAGGTGATGATGATGGTGTTTTTTGATCTTGATGGAATTGTACAAGCTGAGTTTGTACCCAGGAACACTAAGATAAATTCTAAATATTATAAAGGCTTATTAGAGTGCTTTGGAAACGATGTGAGAAATGGGTAAACGGTTTCATCCTCCATCATGACAGTGCTCCATTTCAAACATTGCTTCTGGTACAGCAATTTCTGACATTCACAAAAGAGTACATCCAGAACTGCTTCAGAAAGTGGCAAGAACGATGGGATAAGTGTGTTCAAAGTGAGGGGGAGTATTTGGCAATGTGTCTTTTACTGTAATAATGTTTTTTTTTTATTTAAACATTCACCGTATTTTTTTTGATCACACCTCGTATGCATACCTGCACATTAGACTGCCTGGACATTTCAGTCCTACTGTCTCTTTATCTTTTTTTTGCCTTGTATAATGCATCATATTTTATCATTTTATATTTTATTTTTCCAATGTTTATCTTTTGTATTCTGTGTTATCCTTGTATGTTACACTAACACTATTAAGACAAATACATATTAGTGTGCCTGGCCAATAAAGTGAATTGTGATATATTAAAAAATTAAAACATATCAAACTGGATAAAAAGTGCTTCAGTCTCTTTTTAATGAAGGCATCAACATCAAAAAACACTATTAGGCCAACTTACAGTTAAAGAGACTTTCCTTAATGAAGTAGATTTCCTTTGTCGCGCTCAATTAGACTCTATAGTATATATAATTAACTGATGGATTTAAATGAGCAGTTGCAAAGATATAAAAAGATCATTAGTTATACTGTTAAGAAAAAAACTTTTTAAAAACATATTTAACACTGTCTCTTTAAAGCAACCACTCATTAAATATTTTTAATCTAATCCTTTTGTACTTCATTAATCACATTAAAATATCCAAGTACTTAGTGCATAATAGACTCCCTAATGTTAAACACAAAGATGACTCTATCAGCTTCTCTTCCTTCTCCTCCACACGTTAATATTTTCTGTGATGTACATATTATTCATTTTTTTATTTTCAGTTTCATATGTATTTGCTTCTTCACATATTATGTATTGATTTATTTTAACTGCTTGGTTCTTTGATAGGAACATTTTCAAATTTATTTGTATTATTTGAGGAGAAAGAGAAGCTTTTGAAATGTTTCGAACAAATACTTCAATCAAAACAGCATTGGTAATTATCTTAAAGCTTTTCAGAAGAGTTACTTATAGAAGCATATGTGTTAAAAGACCAAAGTCGTAATTAACAGTGTATTTTTTATTTTCTCTTTAAGTTAATGTTATTTATTCACTACTCTCTCACACTGATCATAAAAATTGTGTTATGTACTACAGTACATTTTTCAAAATGTTGTATTCTTTGAGGAATTTAACTGTTTTCATGTACCTCATTATAATCTAAATGAATATTTCAGCCACAGAAAGGTGTTTAACAATAAAGCAACATAAATTACATAGATTCTAGAAATTACCTTTCCCTTTCTTGACAATGAACTAGTACAAGTCCCACATAATGACTTTTCAAGCATGTATTAGCTTATTTCTGTGTGAATTTGCACACATTTAAACATATATCAAGTTTGTCTGAAATTAATTTGGCGATTACCAGAAAATTCTGTATTTGCTTTGAAATGTACTTTATGTACATTTGTATGATTATAAACAGTGCATGAAGTTGGCTTCTTACTGGCTTTTCCCTATTCCACCCTGTTCTTTCACCCAGCTTTCACACTTTCAAGGGGCACCTCCACCTCCTGATCACTTTAACAGTTTCTGTAAATCTACATCCTTTCTGACCTCCAAGGAGGAACCCAAACAGAACAAACCACCCTGAACCATTCCCCTGCTCAGTGAGATTGTTTCTGTATATTGTCACAAAAGCAGACCACAGACATTGAAAAGGTTTGGGGCAGCCACCCGTATATTGTGCCTTGGCTGCAAATAGGTTGATTTGGTTGTGATGTTGACAGGTTTGGGTACAAAACAGAACTGATTGTAAAATGAAAAGATGGCAGCTTTAAAGCCCAAGACAGGAAGTGACGTCATCGGGACTGGAAGTGACATCTTTTATGGTGCCAGAATCGGACGTGATGTGTTTGGGGGACCGGAAGTGACATCATGACATCTGCAGAGCCAGGAAAATCGATAAAGACCCTTTCCATCCTGGGAACTCATTGTTCACACTACTGCCCTCCCTCATTCAAAATGAGTGAAAAATATTTGTATTCTGTGTGTTTTGTATTCTACTCAAACAAAGATTATTATTATCGTTATTATTGTTCCTTACATTGTAGCCTGCCCACAATATTTATGACAAGGCAGTGCCCATGAAAGAAAAGTTTGGACATATTCTCTTAAAGTTGTATTAAAAATAGTGTGAAGGTTTTGAAAACAGTGACAAATCACCAGCACAAAACTACTTCTTACTTCTATTGGCTACTCCCATTTAGGGGTCACCATTTTCTACCACACCGACAGCCATCATGTCCTCCCTCACCACATCCATAAACCTTCTCCTTTGGCCATCCGCTTTTCCTCATGCCTGGCGGTTCCATCCTCAACATTCTTTACCCGATGTACCCCTCATCTCTCCTGTTCACATGCCCAAACCATCTCAATGTAGCCTCTCTAACTTGGTCACCAAACTGTCGTACCTGTGTTGTCCCTCTAATATACTCATTTCTAATTCTGTCTACCCTTGTTACCCTGAGCAAAAATTGGAGCATCTTCAACTCTGCCACTTCCAGCTCTGCCTTCTGTGTTTCATTGCCCTGATTAGTTCAAACAAACTCATTCTGATATGAAGGTTACTTTTTAGAAAATTACTGTATATACTCACGTATAAGTTGGGTCTTGAAACCCAAAAAATCTATCATAAAATCAGACCCTGACTTATGCATCCATTCAAAAATGTGACAATCTGGCATCAGTTTCTCAGACACATCGAATTTTGTTGCAGCAGTGCAGTTACTAATTTCTTTCGCTACTTTAATGACGTTTAAATTAAAACCAGCTTCATATTTTCTTCTGATCGAACACTCCATCGTAGATAAAGGATGCTCTTAGGATAAAGGTGTATGAGCGTGTGAGTTACAAAAAACATAAAACAGTGTAAACATCACTTTGGAATAGTTCGGGTATTACCGTGTAGTCACACAGGCACAATATATAGAAATAAAAAGGCAGTGTGCTCTGTGGTTACTCTCTCAGGTAGATGTTTATCATAATCTCTTGGACTGATAGCGTGAGTTTTCTGCGTTTGACTTATACAACCGACATTATAAAATACCAGAAATTATACAGTAAAATCAAGTCCCGACTTATCCGCAGGAGAACTTATCTGCGAGTATATACGGTAACTGTCCTTTTAAATACTTTTATTACTATTGTTTATGTTTCATCCATTTTATACAAGTATTATAATAGTTGCTGCTTTGTTAATTTGGAATTTTTGCCTTGTCAATAAAAGTTTTATTGACAAATTAACATACTGTAATTCTACCCACACATACATGTTTATGACTGTAACCAGCACTTTCCATTAAGGGAGCCTGTCTGCTGTTAACTATTTTGAGATTTTTTAATAATTGCAAGAGCAATTGCAAAAGCAGTGAGAAACTGTACAACCTCATCTAGTGTCCTCAGTCTGAATCCCATCCTCAGTCATTGTCTATGTCTACATGGGGTTTTCCTCCTACATTCCAAAGAAGTACAAGTTAGGTTAATTGATAATTCCAAATTGGCTAAATATTGTAGTTGGCATGGGGGAAGGCTGGTATCCTATCCACAACCATGAACTTGATTAAGAAGGGTTAAGAATATTATTTATTACTAGGGGGTTTGTCCCCTGCTCGCTTCACTCACTAACCCCTCTGCGTCTCTGCTGCTTGCGTTGTGAAGAGGGGGGCTGAACACACCCCAAGGAGGTGCAGTCGCTCCTCCGAAACCACCTGTTAAACGGTGATACAATGGGAAACAAATACAGTTTTTTTATCTCCTCTTTGCTTGATCAGCTGCTGGCTTGCTGCGTGATCTGCACTTCTCACGGTGCTTTGAACATTTAAAAGCCTGTGCAGCAGCTGCCCTACTCTTTGTCTTTTATTTCCGGCCCTGGGTGTGGTTAAATCTCTTGGCACAAAGTCTCGTCTCGCGGGATGTGAATTCTTGATATTTTTTAGTTTATAATTTAAAAACGGAATAAGAATCTGAAAATCTAACAACATCACATTAAAGTTTGATAAATTCTGGAAAGAATGATACCAATCGTATATATATAGGATTTAAAATAAGCCTAATTTAAAGCGTGACTAAAAAGTGACATAAAAACTTCACATAAAATCGCTGCACAAAATCGTATCACTTTTAGACTTAGAATTTTATATATACAGTGGAACCTCGGGTCACAACTGTAATTGGTTCCAAAACTCTGGTCGCAACCCGATTTGGTCGTGACCCGAAGCAATTTCCCCCCATTGGATTGTATGTAAATACAATTAATCTGTCCTGGACCGTACGAACTGAATGTAAATGTAGCCCCCTTGCACCACCCTTCCTTTATCGGTATGCAAAGCCCTGAGCTCTTTATAATGGTGTCGCCACCTCTATTGTTGGTAGGTACACTATCGCCCACCTTCAGCCTTATAATACATAAACAAATTACTGTTACTCAAATATATAAAAAAAAAACTCTCTTTACTAAATTGAAACGTGAACAGTTTTCCAAACTTGATAAGTTACAAATATATATATATATATATATATATATATATATATATATATATATATATATATATATATATATACACTATACATAAAACACAAACAATAACTTATTTTTAACTATACATATATCATGGGTCCGAAACTACTATTGGTGAGCTCACCCGGACTTATTTCCACAGTCAGTGAATATTACTCACTCCGTTGGGGGCCCCGATCGTAAATCGTAGGTCGGGTGCGTAGTGGCCAAACAAACAAAAAACAGAAACTGGCCCCTTCACTTGAAAGTTTATTCAAGCCACTTTAAAACAAACAAACAAAAAAAACACCGACCTTGTTTTATATCTTTCTCCTTATACTCGGGCACCTCCTTTGGGCCTCCCGTCTCCCTCTTTCTCAAACACCCTCTTTACTCGCTGATCGCCATTTCTGCCCTTGTGTCCTGCCTGCTGTCTTTCCCTTTATCCACCAACTCTTCTTTTTGTTTTAGCCGTTTGCTACATTTAGTTCCTCTTTCTTTCTCTCTGTCTTGTTTCGGCGTTTTGCCTCAACAACGCCTCTCTTTTCTATTCCGTTCTTTCCGTCTTGTCTCGGCGTGCTGCCTTAACAGTGACTCTTTCTCGTTCTTTCTGTCCGTCTTGTTTCGGCGTGCTGCCTCAACAGTGACTCTTTCTCGTTCTTTCTGTCTGTCTTGTTTTGGCGTGCTGCTTGAAACTCTCTTCTGGTTTCGGCGCTTTGCCTGAAACTCTCTTTCATCTGGTTTCTGTGTTTTGCCTGAAACTCTCTTTTCTCTTTCTTTCTCACCACTCCCGTCTTCTCCTTTTTGTACCTCGACTCTACGAACTATCTTACATCTCTTGTTTAACTATTTTACAATGGTGGTCTCCCTCCAGCCAATCCGAGGACACCTACATATATACTTAACCTTACCCAACCCCCACAACTTGTATCCCAATTCTTTCAATAAACTTTACTAATACCAACATTGCATTCGGGTATTCCCTTTTTTTTTTTTTCTTTTAAACCTAGTCCGGGTTACACAAATATATTTTTTTCAAGATTTTTAAGCACAGAAATAGTTAATTATATCATAGAATGCACAGTGTAATAGTAAACTAAATGTAAAAACATTGAATAACACTGAGAAAACCTTGAACAACAGAGAAAACAAACATGGCAAGAGTTCACGCTAATAGCCTTACGAACTGATCGCTGTAAACACTTTTTTTTAATGAGTTTTAAGTCAAGTCAAAGTCAAAGTCAAAGTGAACTTTACTGTCATCTCAGCCATATACAAGTATACAGATAGACGAAATTGTGAAGCTCAGTGTCCACAGTGTAACAACATGATGTGCAAATAATAAATTAAAAATAGAATTAAAATTAAAATTTAAAATTAAAACACAAATAAGACAAGACATTGTGCAAAGACAAGACAAAGAAGTAGTAGCAATATTGATGTGTAAGATATGTAATAAATAAATAATAAATAATAGATATAGATAATACAGAAATTATCAGTGTATGATAATAGTTATTTAAAACATGTGTAAACAATGACAGGTCAGAATGTTTCACAGCAGAAGGATAACAAGAGTGTCAAAATACTTAAAGGTCAGTATAAGATTTTCAGTTCTTCTCTACATGCACACTTGTCTTTGCAGGACAGTGGCTCATATGTATAAAAGTTCTGTTTTCAGAGGTGGTTGAGGCCGTGTGGAAGATCCCAGGGGGCAGCCAGGTGTTAAGGAGTCTGACAGCTTGGGGGTAAAAACTCTCCTGCAGCCTGGTAGATATGGCTTTGATGCTGCAGTATCTTCTCTTGGATGGCAGAAGTGTGAAAAGTCCATGTGAGGGGTGTAAGGGTTCCTGCACAATGCTGCAGGCCTTGTGGACACTGCGTTTGTAAAATATGTCCTGTAGTGAAGGGAGAGGCACCCCAATAATGTTCTCTGCTGTCTTCACTATCCTTTGCAGGAGCTTGTGGTCGGATATGTTGCAGTTGCCATACCAGACAGTGATGCAGCTGGTCAGAACACTCTCAATGGTGCCTCTGTAGAATATGGTGAGAATGGAAGGGGGAAGACTTGCTCGCTTCAGTTGCCTCAGGAAGTGTAGTCTCTGCAGGGTTTTCTTGATTAGTGATGAGGTGTTATGTGTCCACGTAAGCACAGGAAAAAAACTAACCATAAATAACCAAGAAAGTAACATTGCAGGAGTTCACGCTAATAGCCTTACGGACCGATCGCTGTAAACAATTTTTTTAATGAGATTTAAGCACAGGGAAAAAAAGGAACATTTGAACAAATTCGAACTTTATTGAAAAAACAACCATAAACAACTAAGAAAGTAATATTGCAAGAGTTCATGCTAATAGCCTTACGAACCAATCGCTATAAACACTTTTTTTTAATGAGTTTTAAGCACAGGGAAAAAAATGAATATTTGAAAACTCCGTAATTTATACAAAGACTAACCATAAACAACCAAGAAAACTAACCTTGCATGAGTCAAGTTCTGGCATGAAGGAAGTGAGGAGGAACTGGGTGGAGAGGAGATTACAGTTTTGAGGTAAAGTCCCTCTGCACAATGAACATCTGACCGAGAACAATGTACTGTCCAGGTAAAGGGAGAGACTGAACATGTGCGGAAATCATCGGCGCATACGAACTGGAAGGGAAACTGGCTTGTTCGTCACCCGAGTGTATGGTCGTGAACAGATGCAAAAGTTTGGCAAAAGTTCTGAGACGTTCTTGACCCGAGGTTCCACTGTATAGAATAGATTACTTTACCGCTTTTATTCCATTTGAAATGCAGTAAAAAGAATCCAGAATGTTAAAAGGCACAAATGGCATGGAATGTTAGAAGAGACATATGCAGCCATTGTCCACCCTCTTACCCCAGCCTTCAGTGAAAAAGTAAACGAAAAAATCCAAGCTTTGAGTAGCACTTTATCTCCATCAAAGCAATTTCAGCACTTTAATGCAGCACTGATAGGCAGTAAATACATATGTACTAACTTTTTTATCAAGTGTCTGCACTAATAAAGATCAACCTACATGAACATAACACTTTCACAAGAAGAGTTAGCACCTAGATCAATCAATTAGCCACATTTTACTTTATGTAGCATTTTACAGGGTACCATGACAGTTATGGCATAAGACTCTTTAAGCATCCTTTAAATATCTGATCGTATTAAATAAGCTATGTTAATATTTGTCAGCCTTTTATTTTTAAAATATGCTTCACTAAATGAAATGTAATGCTTTTCATAATGAAAACTAAAATAAATAATTACAAGTTAATATATCTAAATAGCAAAACTTTAAAAAAATGAAAGCATTATGATTTCTTCCTTACGTCTTTACTGATTTTCACATGGCTTTTTTAAAATTATAGTTAGAGTATTGAAATTAGCCCACTGTATGCGTGTGTGCATTGTGGGAGAATGGCATTCTGCCCAGTGCTGGCTGCTGTTTTGTGGTCGGTCTCTGCCAGGATATTAGTTTCGAACTGTCGAATATTGGATATTTTGCTCTTTATAAAGCAAGTCCCTGATGTGTATATAATTAATTTTTGTATCAATTCATAGTCATTGCACATCCTTCTTCCTGGCTCCATGAATAAATGCTAGGATTGTTGTGAGAAAAGGGACTTGGTTTCTTTTTTCAATGTGTGTCAGAGCTGCTGAAGCAACCCAGTAACAAGATGTGGGAGAGAAATTATATAAAAACTATAGTATGTTCATTGATACCCAGAGAGGATGCAGACCTGTAAATACCTGGGAGTGCAGCTGGATGATAAATTGGACTGGACTGTCAATACTGATGCTCTGTGTAAGAAAGGACAGAGCCAACTATACTTCCTTAGAAGGCTGCATCCTTCAACATCTGCAATAAAATGCTGCAGATGTTCTATCAGACGGTTGTGGCAAGCGCCCTCTTCTACGCGGTGATGTGCTGGGGAAGCAGCATAAAGAAGAGGGACACCTCACGCCTGGACAAACTGATGAGGAAGGCAGGCTCTATTGTAGGCACGGAGCTGGACAGTTTGACATCCATGGCAGAGCAACGGGCGCTAAGCAGGCTCCTGTCAATAATGGAGAATCCACTGCATCCACTGAACAGTATCATCTCCAGACAGAGGAGCAACTTCAGCGACAGACTGCTGTGAATGTCCTGCTCCACTGACAAACTGAGGAGATCGTTCCTCCCCCACACAATGTGACTCTTCAATTTCACCCTGGGGGGGTAAACGTTAAAATTATACAAAGTTATTGTCTGTCTGTTATACCTGCATTGTTATCACTCTTTAATTTAATATTGTTCTTTATCAGTATGCCGCTGCTGGAGTATGTGAATTTCCTCTTAGGATTAATAAAGTATCTATCTATCTATCTATCTAGATAATCCCATGACCAAAGAAGTGCTCTTAGTAGATGTGAAGTGCTTAGCTCTAGTTTGAATTTTTTCACATCATTAGCTAAATATATATTTATTTAGCTGGGACAAGAGGGAGAAGCCATCGCTAATATTGTTTTCTCTTTTTCTCCCAGCAATCTTGAGGAACCACTCATGAGGGCACCTTGCTCCACCTTGTCTTGTTCCGTAACTATAAAAACCCTGGCTGCCTGGATTGAGGTGTCATTTTGGCAAGGGCGACCAGCTGGGTGGAGCTCCCGAGCAAACTGCCCCTAATCCACGGCTAAGAGCCAAGCCTTTATTTTGCTATTTGCAGCCCAAGGGCAAGAGCTATAACACCTAAGGAGCGTTACTGTTTGTGTTGAGACTTTGTGCTATTAAATAGGATGACCTAGTTGGTGCCCCAGAGTTTTGCTCAGCAACCTGACATTGCTACACTACGCCACTATATATATATATATATATATATATATATATATATATATATATATATATATATATATATATATATATATATACACAGTACTGTGCAAATGTTTTAGGCAGGTGTGAAAAAATGCTGTAAACAAAGAATGCTTTCAGAAATATAAATAATGATTGTTTATTGAACAAAAGAAAAATCTAAATCGAATCAATATTTGGTGTTACTACCTTTTGCCTTCAAACCAGCATCAATTCTTATAGGTACACTTGTACAAAGTCAGGGATTTTGTAGGATTATAGTCAGGTGTATGATCAACCAATTATACCAGACAGTTGCTAATGATCATCAATGTCACACGTAGGTTGAAACACAGTCATTAACTGAAACAGAAACAGCTGTGTAGGAGGCTTAAAACTGGGTGAGGAACAGCCAAACTCTGCTACCAAGGTGAGGTTGTGGAAGACAGTTTCATGTCATGGCAAGATTGAGCACAGCAACAAGACACAAGGTAGTTATACTGTATCAGCAAGGTCTCTCCCAGACAAAGATTTCAAAGCAGACTGGGGTTTCAAGATGTGCTGTTCAAGCTCTTTTGAAGAAGCACAAAGAAACGGGCAACGTTGAGGATCGTAGACGCAGTGGTCGGCCAAGGAAACTTACTGCAGCAGATGAAAGACACATCAAGCTTATTACCCTTTGAAATCGGAAGATGTCCAGCAGTGCCATCAGCTCATAACTGGCAGAAACCAGTGGGACCCAGGTACACCCATCTACTGTCCAGAGAAGTCCGGCCAGAAGTGGTCTTCATGCAAGAGTTGCAGACAAAAAGCTATACCTCCGACGTGGAAACAAGGCCAAGTGACTCAAGTATGCACGAAAACATAGGAACTGGGGTGCAGAAAAATGGCAGCAGGTGCTCTGGACTGATGAGTCAACATTTGAAATATTTGGCTGTAGCAGAAGGCAGTTTGTTTGTCGAAGGGCTGGAGAGCGGTACAATAATGAGTGTCTGCAGGCAACAGTGAAGCATGGTGGAGGTTCCTTGAACGTTTGGGGCTGCATTTCTGCAAATGGAGTTGGAGATTTGGTCAGGATTAATGGTGTTCTCAATGCTGAGAAATACAGGCAGATACTTATCCATCATGCAATACCATCAGGGAGGCATATGATTAGCCCCAAATTTATTCTGCAGCAGGACAACGACCCCAAACATATAGCCAAAGTCATTAAGAACTATCTTCAGCGTAAAAAAGAACAAGAAGTCCTGGAAATGATGGTATGGCCCCCACAGAGCCCTGATCTCAACATCATCGAGTGTGTCTGGGATTACATGAAGAGACAGAAGGATGTGAGGAAGCCTACATCTACAGAAGATCTGTGGTTAGTTCTCCAAGATGTTTGGAACAACCTACCAGCCGAGTTCCTTCAAAAACTGTGTGCAAGTGTACCTAGAAGAATTGATGCTGTTTTGAAGGCAAAGGGTGGTCACACCAAATATTGATTTGATTTAGATTTCTCTTTTGTTCTTTCACTACCTTTTTTTTGATTGATGAAAATAAATGATTAACACTTCCATTTTTGAAAGCATTCTTTGTTTATAGCATTTTTTCACACCTGCCTAAAACTTTTGCACAGTACTGTATAGCTCAGGAATAAAACTATTTTATGATACGTGATTCATTTTTTCTCCCTTCGTGGATCTCCAACTGCATATATATATATATATATATGTGTGTGTGTGTGGGGGGGGGGGGGGGGGGGGTTGTTGTACAAAACAAGAAAACAAGAACAATTTATTTTTTTAATACAAAAAGAATAATTCAGTTTTCTTCATTGGTTTCAGAGATCCTAAGTGCATTGACAGATAGATGGATTAACTAACAAAGAAATTGCATAAGACCCTTTTCCAAAAAAATATGTACAATTTATAAGATGGCTTATATCACAGTAAGTGCAGTAAGATACATTGTAAAAAAGAAAAAGAAGAATAATCACATTTTAAAAGGGATGATTTTTTGTTATGCAACACAGATGTACAGCAGTGGGTATTTTCCATAATCATCACATGGCTGTGTTGGTTGTGGTTGCATACTCCAGTTCTGTCTTCCAGCCTAAACCACTACATGTTTTGAATACAGAATGGGAAGTTTGAAAAATTCACCTTATGAGAAGGAATTAGGAGTCATAGTGGACTCTACGATATCAACTTCCAGACAGTGTTCGGAAGCCATTAAGAAGGCTAACAGAATGTTTAGGTTATAAAGCGCCTTGATGTGCTGAGTCCAAGGAGGTTAAGCTCAGGCTTTATAACACACTGGTGAGGCCTCATCTGGAGTACTGTGTGCAGTTTTGGTCTCCAGACTATAAAAAAGACATAGCAGTGCTAGAAAAAGTCCAGGGAAGAGCAACTAGGCAGATTCCAGGACTACAGGGTATGAGTTATGGGGAGACACTAAAAGAGTTGGATCTTTTCAGGAGATTAACAGGAGACATGATTGAAGTGTTTAAAATTATGAAAGGAATTAGTACAGTGGATTGAGACTGATATTTTAAAATGAGCTGAACAAGAACACACAGAAACATTTGTAAACTTGTTGAGGGTGAACTTTGCACAAATATTAAGATGAAGAGAACCATAGACACATGGAATAAGTTACCAAGTAGTGGGGTAGACAGTGAAATGTTAGGAACCTTTTGGTGCTATTTTGAAGAAATTAAGTGGATAGTATTGGCAAGCTATTTTGGGCTGTTCTTATCAAAATGTTTTAACTGTTCTGCTGTTACAATGTTAGTTGACTCTTTGCAAACCAAGTCTTAGAAAAATGAGTTTCATAAATGAAGGGATGAATTTATTATAGTCAGTCAGTCATTTTCTAACCCACTTAATAATAATAATAATAATAATGCATTTTATTTATAGGGGCACTTTACATTAGCAGTAAATCTCAAAGTGCAACATAAAAAGTTTAAACAAAGGTAAAGCAAGATAAAAACAGAGATTAAACAACAATAATTATAGCATTCTTGTTAATAAGCTTTCCTAAATAGAAAAGTCTTTAGCTGTTTTTTAAAACAGCCCACAATCTGCTGTGTTCTTAGGCTCTCTGGTAGGACATTCCAGAGCTGTGGAGCAGCAACTGCAAAGACTCGGTCTCCCATTGTATGAAGTTTGGTCACAGGGGGGCGAAGGCGGTAGGTATTTGTAAAATGGAGGTTTCTTGTAGTGGATTGTTGTATAAGGAGTTCTTTAAGATATTGTGGAGCATTTCCATGGATACACTGGTGAGTAAACAAACAGAGTTTGTACTCAATACGGATTTGAATAGGGAGCCAATGAAGTGATCGAAGGATTTGTGAAATCTGTTCATATTTCTGCACCCTCATCAGGATTCTTGCAGCACTATTTTGAATTTGTTGGAGCTTTTGAAGTCTCTTGTTGGGTATCCCGATGAGGAGTGCATTACAATAGTCCAGTCTGGATGAGACAAAGGCATGAACCAGCTTTTCAGCATCACAGAGGGAGAGTGTTTCAGAGATGACGGAATGCAATTTTACAAAGGTGATGGATATGTGTATTAAATGACAGATGGGAGTCTAACTTGACACCCAGATTTGTGACAGAAGGGGAGAGGGTAATGGTACGGCCAGAAAAGGAAATATAATTTACAATGGAACGAAGTTGATGGGGGGGTGCCAATTAAAAGAGCTTCAGTTTTGGTGCTGCTCAGCTTGAGGAAGTTCTTGGACATCCAGACCTCAATCTCATCCAAGCAAGAGGAAAAAGTTGATGGAGGTGTAAGAGAAGTCGAATCCAGTCTCACATAGAGCTGCATATCATCAGCATAGCAGGGGTAGCATATAGATATTAAAGAGGGTCGGCCCAAGGACTGATCCCTGTGGGACCCCACAGGTGACAGTGTGGGTATGAGATTTAGCATCCTCCAAGGCCACATACTCAGCCCTGTTTGTAAGATAAGACTCGGACCACTCCAAAGCATTGCCAGAAATGCCAGACTTAGTCTTGAGCAGGGTTGCAGGGGGTGCTGGAGCCTATCCCAGCTAGCATAGGGCGCAAGGCAGGAACAAACACTGGACAAGGCACCAGTCCACGACAGGGCGAACACACACAAACACACTCCAGTATTTACTATCACTAGTTCACCAAACCTGCATGTCTTTGGACTGTGGGGGAAAACCAGAGGCCACGGAGGAAACCCACACAGATATGGGGAGAACATGCAAATTCCACACAGAGAGCACCAGGGTTTGTAAACCCAGGTCTTCTTACTGTAAGGCAGCAGCTTCACTGTGCTGCCCTATAAAACTGTAGCATGTTTTTAAAAGTATAAATATAATGCGAAGTCAAGCAAAATGACACCTTTTATTGGCTGACTAAAAAGATTACAATATGCAAGCTTTCAAGGCAACTCAGGCCCATACATCTTGCCTCAAAAGCTGGCATATTGTAATCTTTTTAGTTAGTCAATAAAAGGTGTCATTTTGCTTAACTTCTCACTACATTTATAATGACTAACACGGTACAACACCCTAGTACTTCAATTTATAAATATAATAGCTATATGCATTAGGAAAGTACCTTATTTTAACCCAGTTTCTCCTAACTACTTTTTGTAGACACATTTAAAAATCTTTTGTGCTAGTATCTGAAAAGACCACAAAAAGTGGTTTTCTTTATGTATGAGCTTGCAAAGGTGCCGTTGACCATTCTATTATTTGTTTCACAGTTTTTTAAGCAAATGTTTCCCTTTAGGACCCTACTATAATTAGAGACATACAGTAGATCTTTTTAATCTATAAATTGGAGATGCTTTCCTTAAGCGTATTTCTGAATTATACTTTTGACCTATCAAAAGAAACAATTTCTGTAAGAAGACAGAAATTTCTCACAAAAAAAACTATTAGAATCTGTTTTGAAACGCAACACCAAATGAGCAAGATTTTGTCTCCCTCCTCCCCAATCTTTCGCATGCTTAGGTCTCATAGAAAAGTCTTGTAGCAGACTTCAAACAAAATAAATGAATGAGTGTCAAAGACCAGTGACAAATAAAGGCAGCGAAAAGCAGCAGAATGCTCCTTCCAATTGCAAGCTTAATCAGATAAATGCCTCGTTTTTATAAGAGGTAGTTTAAAATAAATACACGCTCCATCTTCCTCTGTCAAGCTCTCCTAGACGCTAAGTGATATATGCAGGGTACCCAATATGTTGTTGCTTTACTCTATATGCTGTTTTATCAATTACAAAATACACATTGAAAAGAACATAATGTCCAAATATGCAACAGATGGATGCTCCTAGTTATGGTTCTAGTGATGCAACTAAGGTTGATTTTCTAATATGACTTTAAATCTGCTTTCTGTGTGATGCTGCTGGTTTGGAATTTGCCTATCAGGTTAAAAAAATGATGATTAATAATTAATACAATTAAAATAGATTAATGGCTAATTTATCTTGTAGTATTTTATTATGATAGTGTATTTCAGATGTAGAAAGGGTATTTTTGTTTTTAATGAAAACTATAACTGTCATTAATGAAAATAATAATTAAAAAAAATAAAAACACAAAGAAAAAGAGGAAATAAAGAATGCTGGAATTTAGATTTTTTGCAACACTTAAAAACATATAATTGCGACTGTAAGAATATTGATTTGTGTGTGTGTGCGCATGTACGTGTTTGTTAGTGTGCAACCCACCTACCATCTGCTTTTAAACCTGAGACCCTAAATCAACATATGTGCCTTAGTTGGCATCAGATCGCTGATTATGTGCAGTATTTAATAAAATAAAGCAATACAAATTTAAACATTAAGTAAATAATGAGTTTTACATCCACCTGCTGCACAGGAAAATACATTCAGTTTAGAATCACAAGACTTTCAGATGACCGAGGACCATCCACAACAACCCACAGTTACTCAGTTTGGAAGATCGTGGGTCAAACAGCCCCCTAACTCAGACACAGACAGGCTCAGCGACACACAAGTCCCTAAAGCAGACTTTTATTTTCTTCTTCTTTAGCACACAGTGCACCAATCACCAATTACTCAGTCCCTTTCCTTGCTCTCTTTTTTCTCTTCTGCCACCACTCCTCCTTGAAGCTTTGTCCTCCTCCACCAGCCGACTCTAACTGTTGAGTTGTGGCAGCTGTCCCCTTTTATAGAGCACCCGGAAGTACTCCAGCTCTTCCATGATCACCTTCTGGCTGCACTTCCGGGTGTGACGGCAGCCCTGCACAGGAGGGCTCAGCCATTCTCCACACACCCCCTGGCGGTGGCCACGGGCCCCAGCATGGTTGAGCTTCCCTGCTCTGTGGCACTGTAACAAGCCAGGGGGACTGCCCTCTATGTCGTGTCAGGGGAAGTATTGCCCCGTGTAAGTTCCTTCCCCTGGTCCTTCCCTTACAGAGGTGTCCCGGCCAGGTAAGAATCCCGGCTGCCCGTTACATTAGTTACTTGTATTTGTAAAGTTCTAGAAAAATTGTACACTACAGGGTAGTTTTTGATGACTGTACTTTTTCAGTTTTACTCAAGGTCATCTGTAAGCAAAAATGTATTATTACTCTGTTATATTTTTTCAGGTGTGTTACTGTTGTATTTGAATTGTTCACATTTATTGTTTAACTTCTTCAAGTGTCTTTAATAATGAAGAGCAACTCCCAACTCTTTGGAGTCAGCTGGCTTATTCTCTGAATTTCTTTGGCCATTTTCAGCTGTCAGTCCAACAGAAAAGCCTCACCACCTCCCAATGATTTCCTCTATAGATTTCATTGTCTATAATTGGTTGTCAGTCGTAAATATTCTGCTCACTGTCAGTGATAAGCTAACTTATTCCAATCTATAGGACTAGGTGTTGTACCGTGTTTGCCATTATGAATGTGGTGAGAAGTTAAGCAAAATAATCTTTCTAGTTAGCCAATAAAAGGTAGCTTATTCCAACCTTGGAAAAGAAGCTCAAAAAATGCTACCTGTTTCTTTGAAAGATCCAATTAAGTACTGTAGTTTGAAAATTAAGGCCATAGAAGAATTGTCCATATAGCTCAAGTGAACATATGTAGCTTAAAATTCAGTCAGTGTTTATACTATATATTCTGTGCTGTTATCTTTGTACACCGAAAAAGTTAGAAATTTCAGCTTTTATGACCTGAACCTCTGGTTTATGAAAACATGTGACTGCATTTGCTTTTCTTCGATTGTGTAGCTGTTTGGTTTCTGAATAGCACTTCCATATTAGTATTAATCAATACTAACCCTAGAATATCACTAACAAAATAACTTTGCTACCTGCAGAAAATTAAATGTTATACATTTTAAAGTTCTGATGTCCTAAATTAATGCATTATTAGTATATTCTCACCCTCACCCTTAGAGATAAAAGTGAGAAGTACAAATATCTGGGAGAGGCTCGGAGTATGAGCCACTGACTCTCCACATTGAGATGAGCCAACTGTGGTGGTTCAGGTATCTGAAACAGAAGCTTCCCAGATGCATCTCTGTGGAGGTTTTATGGGCATGAACAGCTGGGAAGAGACCCTGGGGAAGACCCACCTGAGGAAGACCTGCTCACAAATAGGATTATATCTCCCAGTTGGCATGGGAACACCTTGGGATCCCACAGTGTGAGTTAACAGGTGTGGCTGGTGAAAGGGATGTATGGGCCTCAGTGCTAAGACCATTACTCCCATGGCCTGGTTTTGGATACGCTGTGGAAAAGGAATCAATGAATAGTATTATATCATTACATTGTAATATACAACTGTCAAATCAGCTTAAACTGAGAGAATAATAAAACATCACATATTTGTGTGGATCAAATCTGTGTAGATCAGAGTGCAGTACCTTGATATCATTTATTCAAGTCAATGATTTCCAGTCCCAGTCCTAGGCATCCCTGTGGCTGCAGGTTTTTGTTTAGTTTAGTTTCCCAATTAGTGAGTCATTGGACCTCAAAATTATCTCATTGTTTAATTAGTTAAACTTTCTCCTACATTTATTCTGCATTTAGGAAAGTGCAGTAGAGTGAGTTGTACATTTGTAAGAAATTTAGAAATGTTCATCGTTTGCTATGTTTTTAAGTACTTAACTGTTGTTTTTTTGCCATCCTTTAATTAATTCACCTTTTTACTAGACAGTAAAATATATGGGATCTTTACTGAGTCTGTGTGCATTCTCCGAAAACAAATAAATCTTAAGAATTAATGAGCAACCTTACATTGCATGGATGTAACACACAAGGTACTTTCATGTGTGTTTTTTGAAACCATTTGTCTAGCAGCAGCATTATGAGTGAAAATAAAGGGCTACTTAGTCAATCCCATCTTAAGCCACATAGAAAAAAGCAATACAAGTAAAACTGAGAGAAAAGCCAAGCAAAATGACACCTTCTATTGGCTAACTAAAAAGATTACAATATGCAAGCTTTCGAGGCAACTCCGGCCCTTACATCTTGCCTGAAGAAGGGGCCTGAGTTGCCTCGAAAGCTTGCATATTGTAATCTTTTTAGTTAGCCAATAGAAGGTGTCATTTTGCTTGGCTTTTCTCTACATTCATAATGGCTAACACAGTACAACACCCTAGTACTAAAGTAAAACTGAAAAACAGTCAATTGATCATAATCTATCCATCTATCTATCTATCATCTGTCTATCTGTCTTATTATCATGTTTCCCCGAAAATAAGACCTACTCTGAAAATAAGCCCTAGCATGATTTTCAGGCTGCTCTGTAAATATAAGATGGTCTACCCAAAAAATAAGTCCTAGTCAAGATCATTAGCTGAAAAGCAAGGCGCCTAAGTCTGGGTTGATACTTCACACAATATGACGTGTACCCGAAACATCCATTCAATTCCGAGGACACCTTGCCACAATATCTCTGAAAAGGATGTTTAATGATTACATCCATCAATCCAGGGCTATGCCCATTCCAGCTAGCATTGAGCACAAGGCAGAAACAAAATCCCTGGATGGGGCATCAGCTTATCGCAAGGTGAACACAAGCACACACATACACTAACGTCATTTTAGTGTCACCAAATCCCCAAACCTTCATGTCTTTGGATGGAAAAAGGAACACACTGTGGAAACACACCAGGAAAACATGTAAACTCCATAAGGACGTGACTCCCTGTGAGACAGCAATGCTACCGCTCTGCCACCGTGTCACCCCCACATGTGTGACTATTAACAGTATTCATTATTTAAACAAAGTTAATAATTTATCTGTAAAATGTAACATATAGTCATATGAAAAAGTTTGGGAACCCCTCTTAATTCTTTGGATTTTTGTTTATCATTGGCTGAGCTTTCAAAGTAGCAATTTCCTTTTAATATACGACTTGCCTTATGGAAACAGTAGTATTTCAGGAGTGACATTAAGATTATTGGATTAACAGAAAATATGCAATATACATCATAACAAAATTACACAGGTGCATAAATTTGGGCACCCCAACAGAGATATTACATCAATACTTAGTTGAGCCTCCTTTTGCAAATATAACAGCCTCTAGACGCCTCCTATAGCTTTTGATGAGTGTCTGGATTCTGGATGGAGGTATTTTTGACCATTCTTCCATACAAAATCTCTCTAGTTCAGTTAAATTTGATGGCTGCCGAGCATGGACAGCCTGCTTCAAATCATCCCATAGATTTTTGATGATATTCAAGCCAGGGGACTGTGACGGCCATTCCAGAACATTGTACTTCTCACTCTGCATGAATACCTTTGTAGATTTCAAAATGTGTTTTGGGTCATTGTCTTGTTGGAATATCCAACCCCTGCGTAACTTCAACTTTGTGACTGAAGCTTGAATATTATCCAGAAGAATTTGTTGATATTGAGTGGAATTCATCCGACCCTCAACTTTAACAAGGGCCCCAGTCCCTGAACTAGCCACACAGCATGATGGAACCTCCACCAAATTTGACAGTAAGTAGCAGGTGTTTTTCTTGGAATGCGGTGTTCTTTCCATGCAAAAAGCTTTTTGTTATGACCAAATAACTCAATTTTTGTCTCATCAGTCCAAAGCACTTTGTTCCAAAATTAATCTGGCTTGTCTAAATGAGCATTTGCATACAACAAGCGACTCTGTTTGTGGTGTGAGTACAGAAAGGGCTTCTTTCTCATCACCCTGCCATACAGATGTTCTTTGTGCAAATTGTGCTGAATTGTAGAACGATGTACAGATACACCATCTGCAGCAAGATGTTCTTGCAGTTCTTTGGAGATGATCTGTGGGTTGTCTGTAACCATTCTCACAATTTTGCGCATATGTCACTCCTGTATTTTTCTTGGCCTGCCAGACCTGCTGGGTTTAACAACAACTGTGCCTGTGGCCTTCTATTTCCTGATTACATTCCTTACAGTTGAAACTGACAGTTTAAACCTCTGAGATAGCTTTTTGTAGCCTTCCCCTAAACCAGGCACGTGCAACCTACGGCCCGCGGGCCAAATCCGGCCCGCGTACTGATTTTATACGGCCCGCGACAACTTTTCCAAATATCATTGAATCTGGCCCATTAACTCTCTTGGTAATGCCTGTTTGTTCTTGTTTATTGTTGGATTATTTTTGATAGTATGATGCGGCCAGTGCTTTCTGAAGTACAGTCGACCCTTGATATACGACCGGCTTGACATGCGAACAACTTGATTTACGACCAAAATTTTTATTTTGATTTACGACCAACATCTTGCGTTACGACCTGAATGCGGTCACATGTATCCGCTTGCGCGATTGTAAACAAACAGAAACATTCCTATTAATGCGGCACTCATTCAATAAAATGTCAGGTTTGTAAACTCTCTTGGGACCTCCCCCAACTAGAAGACATGCCAAAGTCCAAACTCCGTATGGAAGACTGTTTATCTGTTGCTGGGGCAACAGCCGGCTTAAAGCTGTGCTGAGTCTCTCAGCCAAAGCAAACAGAAAAGATATCGATGGGTGATATGCATGTGATATCCCTGCCCGGCAATGGACAAGCAAGCTTCCACAGTCGCGGCAATCGCGCTTCAGGACGCACTTCAGCATGTCGTTCCCATTGAGTGGGGAGTGGGGGGTCTCAGAAGAGTTCAGAAACAGTTCCTTGTATCATCGCAAGGAAATGCTGAGAAAAATTCTCATCAGAATAACTTGTAGGCAGGAGGAGATTAAAATTAACGCAAAAGAAGCTATTGAAATGATTGCAAATGCCTGAGCGCAAGTTAAAGAAAGCCTTTAAAAAGCCTTCAGTTTCATTATCATCCTCCTCCCTTCCTGCAGCCCAAAGATGTCAAATTAAATGGTGAGTACAGTATGAAATTGTTGTTTCTGGTAGGCTAGGCACTTTTTATTACTTTTTGGTTAGTACATTAGAAAAATTATTGGTGTTTTGGTAAATTATGCACATTATACAACCCTTTTTTTATTATGAAAAGGTTAAGTAAGTGTTGCAGTGGGAGGTTCGGACCGCATTATGGGTATTTCCATTATTTCTTATGGGAAAAATAGTCTTGACTTACAACCAACTGGAGTTACAACCAGCCCTCGCGAACGAATTGAGTTCGTAAGTCAAGGGTCCACTGTACTTTATATTGTGCTTCCCCCTCTTTTACGGCACGTCCGGACCTGTCGCACGTTTAAAGTGTGCAAGAGCTCGTAGTTACGTAGTCGTTGACTCTGCTGCATCTCTCTGCTCTGCTGTTGTGTGTAGCATAGCGCAGTCTTTTCATGGTTTTTGCTAGTGCTGTACCTATCTGCATGTTGTTTCGAGTTTCACGCTATATCGGCCTACATTTCAATACTTACAAATACTTGTGAATTTTTGATCAAACCCTAATTAAGATGGCTTCAACAAAGAAGAGAAAAGTGGACGCTGAGAGTCGTACATTTCAAGAGAAATGGACTGACGATTATTTTTTTATAATGCAGAAAGAAAAACCTCTTTGTTTGATATGCTTGGAAAGTATTTCAGTTTTAAAGGAATACAATTTAAAAAGACACTACAATACAAAACACGCTAATTACAACAGTTACAAAGGTAAACTAAGAACAGATAAGATACAAAATTTGAAAAAATGTGTATCGGCACAACAGATGTTATTCCGCAAACATACTGATGTAGCTGACAATATTGTTCGTGCAAGTTTTATTGTTAGCGAAAAAATTGCGAAGCACTCAAAACCATATTCTGAAGGCGAGTTTGTCAAGGAATGCCTTACTGCAGTCACGAATGTTCTGTGTCCAGAGAAAAGCCATGAAATGGAAAAGATAAGTCTTTCTCGTTGGACAATAACCCGACGAATCGACGAAATGGCCAGTGACATAAAATTAAGCATTAAAAATATTGCATCAAAATTTGAAGCATTTTCCATTGCTCTTGATGAGAGTACAGACTCCAACGATACCGCTCAATTGGCTATATTTATTCGCGGAGTTGACGCTAGCTTCAATTGTACGGAAGAATTGCTTGCTCTCCAACCAATGAAGAATACAACAAGGGGTGAAGACATTTTCCAGGAAGTAAAAACTGTTTTTACTGTATTTGATTTAAAGTGGGAAAAGTTATGCGGAATATCCACCGATGGAGCTCCATCGATGATTGGACCAAACATCGGAGTTGTTGCCCAAATAAAAAACGAATTATCAAGTAACAAAATCAGTACCGAAGATTTGTCGGTATTGCATTGCATTATACACCAGCAAAACTTATGTGCAAAATTAGTTAAATTTGCACATGTGATGGGCACAATAACTGCATGTATAAACTTCATTAAATCCAGGGCGCTAAATCACCGCCAATTTCAAGAATTTCTGGCTGATGTTCTTTCTGATCATGAAGATCTTACATTTTATTGTGAAGTGCGTTGGCTTAGCAAGGGAAAAATGTTGAAACGTTTTTATGATTTGAGAAATGAGGTATCTCTTTTCATGGACATGAAAGGAAAACCTATTCCTGAGCTAGAAAACAAACCCTGGCTGTGTGATCTTGCATTTCTTGTCGACCTAACAACACATCTAAATGAACTTAATGCTAAATTACAAACTCAGGGACAAATGATTCATGAGCTTTATGGACACATAAAATCATTTCAAAATAAGCTTCGACTCTGGGAAAGCCAATTAAAGGAAGGCAATACTTATCATTTTCCCACACTTGCGAACCACGAAGATTTTGATTGTGAATCGTTTGCGAATGAATTAAATTCATTGAGTGGAGAATTCAACACTAGGTTCCGTGATTTTAAAAATCAAGAAGCAAACTTGCAAATTTTCTCTTGTCCATTTGATGTTGATGTCGAACTAGCTCCACTTTCATTGCAAATGGAATTAATTGAACTACAAGAGAACCTTGTCCTGAAATCAAAATTCAATGATATTGAATTACTTGACTTTTATAAAAACTATTTCCCACGTGACAAGTTTCCAAAGCTCACAGCTTTTGCTCAGAAAAGAATGACTCTATTTGGCAGCACCTATAAATGCGAGCAACTTTTTTCAAGGATGAACTTCGTAAAATCCAAAACCAGGACGCGAATTACTGATGAGCACCTAGAAAACACGTTGCGAGTTTCCACGTCCACAATATCTCCTAATATTGATAAGCTTGTGACCACCATGCAATCTCAATCGTCGCATTAATAAAGAGTTTTTATTAAATAATATATTAATAAATATTTGTTGTTTTTTTTTTGGCCTTCTTGCATTTTCGATTTTCAGAAATACATATATATCCTGAAGTACTCCGGCCCGCGTAATCTTTCTACTTTCTAATCCGGCCCATAGTCCTGTCAAGGTTGCACATGCCTGCCCTAAACCATGATACTGAACAATCTTTGTTTTCAGATCTTTTGAGAGTTGCTTTGAGGATCCCATGCTGTCACTCTTCAGAGGAGAGTCAAAGGGAAGCACAACTTGCAATTGACCACCTTGAATACCTTTTCTCATGATTGGACACACCTGTCTATGAAGTTCAAGACTTAACAAGCTGATCCAACCAATTTGATGTTGCAAGTAATCAGCATTGAGCAGTTACATGCATTTAAATCAGCAAAATTACAAGGGGACCCACATTTTTGCACAGCCAGTTTTTCACATTTGATTTAATTTCATACAACTAAATACTGCTTCACTAAAAATCTTTGTTTGGGAAACACCCCAGTACTCAGATGTTCCTAGGAAATGAAAGGCATACCTCTGTTATCTTTTTTTGTTGAAAGTACAGTCAATTATTATGCAGGCTGAGAGGGGTTCCCAAACTTTTTCATATAGTACTTTAATGCATTTCATCATGAAAGTGATATCATGTATAAATCTAAGGATTCTAAATGTGCAGAGAGCTGGAATATAATAAATGTGATGTGTTCTGTGTGGTGATTGCTGCTGTCAGTTCAGGAGCAAGCCCTAGAAGGAAGTTAGCGATTAACAACTGGGTCGGTTTTAAGATGTTTAAGATGGTCTGCTTTAATGATAAAGCAAACTATGAGGTTAAAGTGGACATTTTGAGGTTAAAGCCGAAATTTCCATTTTAATCACAAAACAGACAATTTCACCAAGTCCTTAATTTTTTTCTCTGTGGCTCAAATACGCCACCGTACATTCTGATATTGTGAAGGCAAAAAAAAAAATCGGCACAGAAGATGGTATGTGAGTCTTTTAAAATGTATCGTGTAAATATGATTGGAAATATGTGATGTTTGAATATAAAAGCACCAAGAATGCATTTGTATGTCGGCATTTTGCATCACCACATCAAACCATTCATCAAACATCGAAGCACACACATCAATCCCGTAGGATCCTAAAATTGGCTGAAGTAGTAAGAAATTCAGGCTGGAATTCAAGGTTTGAATGTGGAGTGTTCTGATGATATTCCGGAAGAAAATGACATGACTGTATTTGGATAAATGTATATTGTTGTATATGAATAAATATAAGACATCCCCTGAAAATAAGCCCTAGTGCATCTTTTGGAGTAAAAATTAATATAAGACCCGGTCTTATTTTCGAGGAAACACGTTATCTATCTATCTATCTATCTGTTGTGACAGTAGGGGGTGCTGTCGCACCTCCGAACCCACAGACAACACACCCAAACACCAGGTAAAAGTCACAATAATGAATTTATTATTACAAAAATGTGCACAAAGCACCTCCACCTCCACAATACTCCAATAATCAATAATACAAATAAACAATAACTAATCCTCCACTCCCAGCAGCTCCGTCACACTCCCACCCAACTCCGGCTCAGTCTGCTGGGTTTCCCACAGTCCTTTTTATAGTCCTTGACCCGGAAGTGCTTCTGTCCTTCAGTCCATGTGTTTCCATAGCACTTCCGGGTCAGATGAAAACTCTTCTTTTTCTTCAGCCCGGAAGTACTTCAGTTCTTCTGTCCCTGTGACTTGGAAGTACTTCCGGGCTATAGGGAGAATAGAAATCCCTGTGCCTCCCTGCAGTGTCCCCTGGCGGCCCCCACGGTATCCAGCAGGGCTGTGAATCCGAACTCCATTGTCCCTGATTCCCTGCGGGAATTTGGGGCATCTCCATGCTGCAGGAAGGACTCCATCTAGCGGCCTGGGGGAGCTGGCTGGGATAAACTGCCGGCCACCTCTCACACTATCTATCTATCTATCTAACTATCTATCTATATATCTATAGAGTGTAAAGTTAACTTCCTCATTCACTCACCCATCTACAATAACATCATTTCCCATTTAGTTAAAATGCTGAAATTTGTCAGGATGGCAAGTAGGTACACTGCAAAAAATCAGTATGAAAAAATAAGAAAAAATAAATAAAAAACAAGAAAAAGGTATTAGAATCAAGCAAAATTATCTGCCAATATAGTGAGAAAGTTTAACTTGTTAACTTGTTAAATTTTCTAAAAATGAGATTATATATCTTACACATACAAATCTACTCAAGTCAGTTATTTTTAAAATAAAAAAAAACAAGATCTATTATTTCTTTTCAAGATTGTCTTGCTTGTTAAGATTTCATTTTTTGCAGTGTATCTGCTAAGAAAGGACATTTTGATATATCAATATTTAGGGGTAAAACCCCCAACAACAGAAAAACGAAAATACCCCAGAAATTCAAAAATACCTTGACGGATTTGATTGGAATATGGTGATGTTATGCAAAAAAGAAGGTTAGCTGACACATTTTTATATCTCAATTGGTATTTTATTTTGTCAGGTTTTACTAATATTATGCTAACCTTACATGTTCTCGGCTGCAGTGAGAGCGTGCTTTGTGTAAATGAAGAATGCAGCAGAAGAGATTGATGGGCCACAAGAATAGCACCAGGCAGCAACTAAGAGGATGGATGGATGTCGGGAGATGAGGCAGTGTCCTGCACAGTAAAACAGAGATGTGATCATATTGGGAAAGGGAAAGAGAAAGGCCACCAAAGCTCAGTGGATAGCAAGTGTTTTGTTTTTTTTCTTTTTCCTATTGACTACTGACACTCCTAGATGTATAACCAGCTCTCATGTTGTTTACATGTTTGCTCTGTCGACACGTATATCCTTGTCGCAGTACTGAAAACCACCCCCCTCCTACATGGGAGAAACATTGAACTTAGGCAGTGGCACTTACATTTCTAATGGGAAAATGCACCGTGTTCCTCATTCTTCACATCAATACATTAGTGTAATGCACAGAGTACTGACACGTATATCCATTTCAAGCACAGCTTTGCATATTGTGACTGATCACACTTCACTTTTGTTCTCTGGGGTTGGTTGGGCCACAGAGAAAACACACTTTCAAACAGCAGGATCAGCTATTTTTTTTTAATTTAGCAAACTTGGCATATATATGTGAACACACTTGCATCATGTGTATGTGAACTTCTGCCCTGTCAGAAGATATACTGCCATATTTCCAACACACATGTAACAGAAGGCATTATTAAAATAGAGTAGAACATTGGTAAAATGTTAATCCCATACTGTGAGTTCATTGAATGATTTGTTATAGCAGATGTACAGCATGCAATGTTAACATGCTTGTGGAAATGCACTATACAGTATAAATGGCAAAACCTTCATTTATATTTCTGTTTGTACAGTAATTAACATATATCAGGTAATGACTTCAGCAGTATTTAAAAAATAATGAATGTAAGAATTTTCTTTAAAAAATATACTTTCAAGTTCAAATTTACAGTATGTCACATGTGTAAACGTAGCTACAAGAATAAAAAGACCACTAACTGATTGCCAATTGGTCTAGTAGTTGTGGCTTCTATCTCATAATTCCAGAATTATAAGGTCTAATTGTAGCATTACCTCATCACTTTTTGGGTCGTATTTGCATGTTTTTCCCATGTATAGGTGAGTTTTAACAGGTCCATGCACATACATTCATTTTTAAGACAGCAAACTTTGATACATAGTCAATATGTTTGTGGCTATGCGCCTTTGTTCCTGCCTTGCACCCAGAACTGCTGGGATACACACCTCCCTCACATGAAGAAAGTCTTCAAATTGCATTTAAAAGCTTTATAACATGCTAAATATTCTAAATGCTTCACAAGTTGGAAAGTGAAGGAAGTTATTTCTTGCAAAGTACATGTAGGAATAAACATTTTGTTAATTAGGAGTGTTTAATAGCACATTTCCTTAAAACAGCTAATCTTGCAATGTTTTTACACATACACTTCCTTACACCAGTTAATCCAAACAGACATGTGGAGAAAGTGCAAAGTCCATACAAACCCTGACCAGGCTAACAATCAAACCTGAGCCCCTGACACTGTGAGGCAGGAACACCAACTCTGCAAAAGCATTGTGCCAGCGTTAAAACATCTATGCTAAATTACCTGATTTAAACTAAACAGGTTTATATAGCAGTTCTGGGTTGTGTTTCTTGAAATTGATAAGTCTTAGTGAATAACAAACTAAACACTTTGTTATTCGACATTTAACAAACAAGTTTAAAGCACTTCTTTTTTAGGCTCCTTCCCTGCATCCACGACAGAAAACCAGACTTTTGTTGACAGGAACATCGATTCCAAATATTTCCAAGGTCAAATATATGTTACCAGTAATGGGATACTGCACGGTAATGTGCAGTGAATACACTTGACTTACAGTTTTCATCCTCTTTCTCTGTACGTTTAGAATTCATTTGCTCAGAGGTTGATGTGCTTGCTGCTTCCTGAGCAGCTCTTGTTTTCTTCTCTTCTTTTCTTCTCTTCTTCTGTCAGCATCTATTCTCATTAAAACTGATTAAGTTGATTACTTAGTATGTTTTTCTTAATTTTTCACTTAAGCTGGCACTTAAGTCTTCAATCTGCATCAAGAATGATTTAAGATATGAAGAGGTAAAGGAAGTGACGGCGAAGGTGGTAGGGAATGAGAACGACGCCTGTACGGATGCACCGCCCTGCTGGCTGCTGCCAAGAGTTGATTTTACAATAAAATAAAAATAAAAACAGGAATAACCTTGGAGGCTGCGGTGGGTTGGCTCCAGCAGACCCCCCGTGACCCTGTGTTCGGATTCAGCGGGTTGGAAAATGGATGGATAACCTTGGAGGTCAATCACCCCGAAAGCAGATAGTAGACGTCACATAGTATATGAGTATCAAATTTCAGGTCAATAGTTCAAATGGTTTGTGAGCTGCAGGTGAATTAAAATCCTAGACAGACAAAGGGACAGCCACAGTAGCGTATTATGTAAGAAGATGTACATTAAAAAGTTCTTAACTTTTTAAAGTGATAGTTGTTTTAAATAATCTATAGGGCTTTAGTTTTATGATCCTGCCTCACTCATGAATCTCAGAAACAGGCTTTAATCAAAAACTAGATCTCCAGAAACACAAGTCAACCTGACACCAAACTTGAGAAGCAAGCTTCGCTGCCTGTATAGGCCAAAATGAAGACAAGGCTGAAAAATACCTTGAAGACTTAAAGAGGAAAAGGAAAACCACATGAATGCTGGCCCACAATAACAAAACTATACTTGTGCACAGTTAAAGGTTTCTTTCACAAAAACAAAGAGGATCAAAGGGTATGCTTAAAAAGGCAAACTGAAAGCAAAAATACTAACTCTCCGATCCAGGAATAAACCCAAAGTTCATGAAACTAAGATCAAAACAAAAAAGCACTTTCAGACACACTTCACACATCTGAAAAATAGGAGCTCCAAACAACAAAAGTTTACACAAGTGCCTCAGAAAGCAGCTTACGGTCTGCAAGTCTCTTAAGTAAGGCTGGTGGGGAGAGTCCTAAAGCTGCAGCATCAGGAGTCTCCACCTCTTAGGTTCAATATACAAACTACAAGGAATAAAAGACTGTAGCAGTAGAGATGTGTATCCACCTCTTGAACCCTCAGGTACCACTCCAAACACCAGGTGAAAGTACAAGAATCTTTTATTTTGTACTCGCGTGCACAAAGCACCCTCCACTCCACACTACTCATATAATCAATAAACTCACAATACTACTCTCTCCTCCTCGCCCAGACACTTCGCCACCCTACCTCCCAGCTCAGCTCAGTGTACTGGGCTTTCCCAGAGTCTTTTATACACCCTGACCCGGAGGTGTTCCTGCCCAACAGTCCACAAGTCCTTATTCCTTCCGGGTCAGGGTAAACAGTCCTTATCTTCACCCCGGAAGCACATCATTTCTTCCTGTCCTGAGATTATGACGCACTTCTGGGTTATAGGGCATATATGAGTCCATGGGCCTCCCGACAGCGACTCCCAGTGGCCCCCAAGGTATTCAGCAGGGCTGTGTATAAAAACTACATAGTCCATGAGGCCCTGCTGGAATTCGGGGTATGTCCATGCTGTCGGGAGAGCTCCTCCTGGCGGCCTGGGGGTGAGGGCCGGGATATGAAGTCGGCAATCCATCACAAGACAAATATATAATTTTTACAAAATACAGTAACATTATAATAATTCATAAAAAATAATGGTATTCACAAAAGTATAATAAAAATATATTCAATAACAAGATAATGTTTAAAGGATAACAATAGGATTAAATTGAAAGAAAAGACATCTGAGCTATATTTGAAATGTGAGTTATTCCATAACATTTAGTAGGTAAAATCACAACAACATCACTTGCTTTAATAGACATGCCAATTCTAATGGAAGCTGAAATTGGGAAAGAAACTGACTATTAAAGATAGTGTTCGAGAATTTACAGAATACTCAAAGGGTCTGGTAGCATATGAGCTTTGGTTTGCATATAATAATGAAAAAGGAAATCTGCCATTCAGCATGTCATGGTAAGTGCAATTGGACAGAACAGCTACTGAGCAGTGAGATGCCTAGTTTACAGTAGAAAAAACTAAATCTCTAAATTACTCCATGGGGGTTCCTGCTCACTACAGAACCTCTAACTTCCTATAAAATCAAGGAATGTTTTGAAGCAAAGGAGGTTCAAATTAAAGGCTGTTTGCTCAAGGTGAAAAGAAAACCGAGTTCTCTTCTCCTTTTGAAGGAGCCTCCTCAACCCTGTGTTTATCTTTAAAAAACAAAGGACCAGTAAAATAATGAAGAAATTATCGAGTTCATATACACTAATGGCATAGCAACATGCCTGTGCTTCCAGTTATCTTATAATAATATGACCAAAACAAAGAAAAAATAAACAGAAATGGTGGAACCAGTGCAAAAATCTAGGCTAGAACCCCCAAAACCCTTATAATCAAGGCATAGTATCAAGTCCTGAAGATAACTGAAAAGAGTGCAGACATTAGTGGTGTTTTCCCTTTACTATGTTTACTTTCTTAAAAATCTTGGCTCCACAGTGGCATCCATCATGGGTAGACTTTGGATACTCAAGAAATATTTTACTATTTATTAAAAACTACTTTTTAAAAATCTGCTTCTATCTTCATGAATCCATGCTGTAGTCTTCTGCATTAGCTGGAGGTAGATGGACATTGTTGTGAACACAATTGTATTCCCTGTTACTAATACATTGTATGCCTGTGCTTTTCATGCACAAAAGATCTTGCACGCAAAGTGTATGATTTTGATAATAATGAACTAGTGGCAATTAAGCCACCAGTATCAATGGATGTATTCGTTATGATTGTCACAGCTGGGAAAGTGGTATTAAGGCAGGGTTTGATTAGTGGGTTAGGCATGAGGGCCAGTACACAAGTGGTAGGCCTCATTTTAAAGAAGTCATTGATGGATGAAGATGAACTTAATTTGATAAAGGAGCTTAATGGAGAAGGAAGACAGGAAGGAATATATGAGGATGATAAATTAGAAGTAGCTTAATTATTTATATTTTTAATTTTATCACAAAAGAAGTAGAACAATGTTTCACATTGTGCAGTGGAATAATTGATAACAGAAAAGTTTTATCCTGAAGTGGTTAATTAACCACAGGGAACAAAATTCTTGGTTATTACGGACACCATTTCACTCTGCGATAATATACGCTCTTTGCTGCAGTTGGTGCATTTCAGTAAGACTTTTTGATGGTCACAGAAAGCCTGGGTATGCACAGTGAGGACAGGCTCATGTTATGGTCTGGGTCTGCAACATAAAACAGAGCAACAAAGCAGAAAATATATAAGGGATGTCAACACATACTTCCAGTTATTGCACTATTGGACTAAAATAAACAGTCTAACTGACAAACTGATTTGTAGATTAATATTTAATACTTTGATAACCATTTGTAAATTGTCATTTAAGAATGTATTAGTGACTTAAAGAAAGAAACAGCATTCTTCAAACAATTCATTGTGAACTCCCAGGCGTTTTAAGAATTCCATGACTGATAAGACCCACCTTGTTAAGTGCTACTTTGGGAGTGTAAATTTGTGGAAGGGGGTTTGGGGGCACTCGTCAATCTCCTTGCAAACAATTTTACAAGGACATTGTATGAGCCATCCCGTGCAGGACAGTCATAAACTGGGCAACTACCAGAAAGAGTAATCGAGCTGGAAGAAATGGGACTGAGTCTTGGTATAAGAAGAACTAGTATGAAGTAGGGAGCCACTTATTCTGGGATGTGGTTGATTAGGACTTGTCACTGATTGAGTAGGTCACTCTGTACCATTATGCAACAGTGGTCCACATTTGATATGAACTGGTATCAGTTTGGTCTCTCTGCTTTTCTATCCTCTCTCTCACTCAATTGATCCATCCTGAGAAGCCCCATTCTATTTCAGAAGCCATTCTGATACAGGCAGATTGATGTGGTAGCTAAGTAAGAAGAATTAAGCATAACTACAAGTTTATGAACCGCCTGAAACTACACATCGAGCAGTACCATGTTGTATGGTTTCTGCTGCCACATTCTAGTTGTTTATATGGTGTTAGTTACAATAAAAATATATTATCTATAAAACATAATTAAATGTATATGTAACTCTTTCTCCTGCCTGTTCTTTTACGCTGTCAGGTTGTCTGGGGTTATAAAATGTAAAGCGGAAATGGGAAAAGCTGATCTCCTGTAACTAACAGTGTAGTAGGAGTGTGGAATTTGAGACATTTTGTTAAGGTATACATAATAAAGACTATAAAGGGAAAAATAGGGTCACACTGTGGCCCTAACACAACAAAAACAATCATGGGTATAAATAACTTCTTCTTCTCTGCTTTCCTCTGAGACATATGACAGTGCATGGTGTCGTTTGTGGCCAGTGGTGGCTAATGGTCTCTGGTACAAGGATATCACCATAATCTGTTGTGTAATGGTGTAATGCATACACTTAACACATGCAGTTCCATACAATTTATCTGCAGTGTCTTCAGGATATACACTTCAGTTATTTCAAACCAGATCATAGGAATCTTTTCTATTCATCTATAGCTATGTTTTAATTCCCTAGCTGCCATGCTGCAAAATATATAATAGCAACAAACGTCATCTAAATCTATATGTTACTGCTTAAAATAAACAAACATTTTTAAAATCTTGTCAGTTCACCAGAGATTTTGATCATAAGTTTTGTATCTCACCCTTCTAGCAAATTAAATAAACAAATAAAACCCTCCTGAATTAAGGCAGCAATATCCACATACCTTGTAAGGAACCAGCTGTGCACAATATGAAATCCCTGTTGTCTCGTCTACTTGAAATGCTAAAAAGAAGTTTTGACCTCATCATTGATCTCCTACAGATCTGTAGCTGCAGTAGCAGCAATAAAGTCATTCTGTATGGTCTCTGACATGCCAGAATTCAAGCAAATACATATAATGACAAAGTGAGCTGCCAAGATATCATCATACTCCGCAAACATGTCTGTAAATTCTCTAAAGTTGCCCTTATTGACAGAATCTCTGTTCTCATCATGTCCCCTGGAAGCTAACTCCTGGCAGCACAGCAGCGATGTTGCATCTATCAGACACCTAAGAACAGCAGGAAGTCGGGCACCCTAGTCAATAATATGTTTCTTTCCCAGCCTGTCAAGTATGCTCAGTCATGCACATGCCCCTATTTCAGGAAGTGTTAACCTTTTAAAATTGCATTTTATGGTAACTTTTTTTAATCCACCTTCTTATAAAGTGACACCTCAAAAAAGGATCAGTCTCTACATGAAGTCCATAAGGTAAATAAAAAAGATTGATCTCTATTGCTATCAGTTTCATTGAAAATTAGGCCTCTTAGCTGTATTTTCATTACAGTGAGATTCTTGCACAGACACCTCACAGCTACAATGCAGCCCCAAGTTCAGAACCCATAACTTAAAAATGTCTTTGATTTTTGGTGTCTCTTACACAGCACATCAAAATTCACAAGGTCTGCAAATCTAGCCCTCTATCACTGCTAGCTGTCAGACAGCCAGTCTTAGTATACCATAAATAAAGAATCAGTCCTTATTACTGAACCTCTCAACAAAACTGTTGGAATTGGACTTCCTTCCTGTTTAATTTTCAGCCTCTCTCTCTTGAAGAAGAAAGAATAGGACTGCTCAAAATTAGTGACTACAACACACTAACTACTGCTCCCGAGTCCCAACTAAACTACTATACTACACAAAAATAGGATTATTTACAAATTACAGCATCCACGGACTGATAACAGTAGTAATATGCTAACCTTACTTGAACAATTTCAACATCTGCCTGATGAAAGATTAAAGGAGTTGAACCAAATCAAGATTAAGATGCAACATGATCAAAATGTTTAAAATTATGAAAGGAAATAGTAAAGAGGTTCCCAGCTGTTACATAAAAATAAATTCTTCAACAAGAACAGAGATGCAGTTGGGAAATTAAGTGCAGATTTAATACAAGTGTTAGAAGTTTTTTTCTCACAAAGAACCATAGGCCCATGAAGTAAATTACCAAGCAGTGCAGTGAAGAGTAGGATTGTAAGGAGCTAAAGATCTTGACTTGATGTTATTTTAAAATAATCAATTCTTGAGTAGCACTGATGCACTTGTGAGTAGAAAGAATATGCTCTGGAGTTTGGGTTTAGAAATCTCCAGGGGTCTGATAAGTTGTGATCTGTTACAAACTGTGTAATTGTTTTTGCAGTGTTAAACGTCATCTCCCCTGTGGCAGGAGATCTATCTCGGTCTGGATTTAAAACACAATTAAAGTCCTCATCCATTATAATTTTATGAGTGTTTACATTGGGAATGGATGCAAATACATTTTGGATTATCATATACATTTGGTGCATAGATATTTATCAAAATCACTTTACAGTTAAATAAATTACCTATGACAATCTCCGTTCAGGATCAGATAGTACATCTGTTACTACAAATGTTATTGTTCTATGTATAAGAATTCCCACACCTCTAGTTTTCTTTGTAAAGCTGGAATGGAATATTTGGCCAGTCCAGTCTAAGTGCAGCCAAAACGAATCCTTGCTTAATAAGCGGGTGTGGACACTTTTTGTGACTGAAGACAGAGAAGAAAATTAAAATTAGTCAAAACCTTTTATTAATACATACCAGGCAAGGGTAAAATGTCAGAGAAACACAGTCCTAGGACACCGCGCTTCATCTGCCTCGAGCGCAGATGTCCTTGTTCTTTTATACCTTTCTAATCTCCTGATCGTTGACCACGTAAGCAAAAAATAGCATCCTGACTCATTGTACTTTTCCAATTTTGTAAAGTCATTACCCTAAAGGTATATTTTCTTGTCACACACATCATCAAAAGAAACTTCTAGAAAGTATACATGCTTTTTGTCACGTACGCAAAACACAAACAAGTTTCATCATTCTGTCCTATTTTCTATACACACATACATTTTGTTCAATTACATCTTTTTATGTTTTCACACTCCTCCCTTTTTGAACAAAATGATGTGGGCAATATAATTCTATCTTGAAATGGTTGATGAAGGGGAAGGGGGAGAGAAAATGGAAGAAGCTATACGAGACATGCGCTCATCATGTAGCACATATGCCCTTTCCATAGAGGCGGTAAAGTACTTAGATATTATATAGCGAAACAAAGGGATAATACAACAACCAACCAGGAGGAGGAGACAAAATGTCACAACCAAAGAAATGAAAACAGATCTTATCCATTGTCCCCAGGATCCGAAGGAGGATGTAAACCACTGATCCCAAGGATTTGTAATGCCAGAATTAGTGGAAAGTTCTTTAGAGAGAGCAGTAAGGCCTGCCAATGCACGAGTTATTGATCCATCTGGCGCGGTATTATTTGGAATATATGTACAACAAGCATCACCAAACATAGCACAGACACCTCCCTTTTCCGTAAGTAACATGTCCAAGGCTAGACGATTTTGCCAAGTCATCAGAGAAGTACGATCAAGCTGTTCATGTATACCTTCAATAGCGTCTTTGGTGAAGTTAAGGAAACGTTGTTGGTTATAATAAAGGTAATTAATCCAGTCTACATTCTTATTAATAGTAATTTGGGGTATGATAGATTCAAAACCGGCTGCGACTTGATCCCTAGCTTTAAATCTGTCTGGGACACCCCTAGGGACTCCAATAGCATCTATGTATACTCCAGGGCCATGTAAGGAGATATTAGTAGGCATATGGAAAAGAGAGCGGGTATGTCGGAAATAAAAAGGAGGTGTGGAAATAATATGGGGAGTGAGAGGGAGGTAAGGATAGAAGTCTAAAAGGCATAAGTAATTGGATTGGAGCACAGGTACCAGACCAGTTAGGGGGAAGGGTGGCAAATAATTTGGACCTACGGCACATCCACCAAATATCTGATCTAGGAGTGGTTTGGGAGAGAAGAAAGGAAGACAGAACGGTGTTCAGAGAAAAGTTAACCTGAAAAGTTTGAGAACAGAAAGAAAATGGTAATTCTCCTACCCATGTCGTTCCATAAGATTTGAAACATGTATAATTTCCTTCGTGAGTTTGAAACATAGGGGTATCCATGTGACGGGTGGGGGAAAAAGAATAGATAGATTAGAACACTTTGAACCAGAGAGGGGTTTCTTAGAAGTAGTGAATAAGTACAGAAGGCAGGGCAACCCCACGGGGTCAGAAATGTTAGATAATGGGAAAGGGACTGTAGCTAAATGGGGACGGGCTGCAGCGCACGCATAACAATGAGAACGATTAACTTGCTTAGCTGAATAGAGAACCCACTGCAACCATCTATTCTGATCCCCATAACCAGTTTCTACTGAAAAAGTGGATGAAAGGGTGGAAATATTCATAATTTTAACAGGAGAAAAATCTGAACCAAAAGTTGGGGAGATGGGTGTGTGTGCCAGAGAATGAGGGGTGTTAGTAACAGGATTGTCAATCTTAATTAGAAATCTCCCTAAAGGGTCTGTTCCAGATACATATGCCCCTAATACATAAATACCTGAGTTACAATGGTTGTCAGCACATTCATGAGAGGCATGTCCTTTTATGATAGAAAACCGATTTTTCAAACCGTATTTTTGGGCCTCAAAAGGTTGATAACCCCAGTCCTCAGTTCCAGTGTTAGCAAAAACCCATTGCCAGTTGTCGCAGTCACTTCCCCTCATACACACGTATTTGTCAGATCCGGTCCACTGGGCTTGTCGACCAGTCCCACAGTTGATAATGGAGCAGAAATCAAACTGCACTGATGTGGTAATTCCCAACGGGAAAGTCAAGGTGACCAGGTCAGTAGACAAGGGAAAAGAAAAGCATAGTAGCACAGCAATCAAGGGTGCCATCTCTTGCAATGTGAGGCGTGAATCCAGGCAGGCAGTCCTTCAACTTTCACGGCGTGTGGTGTGGATAGAAGAATTTGGAATGATCCTCTCCACCTAGGCTGATGCCAGTATTTCCTCCGAGTATCTCGAACCAGGATCCAGGTGCCCAAAGGAATTGGTAAATCCTTGGAAAGGGGGCTGGTCCTCCAGGCTTGATCAACCTGCTGGTGGATTTCCTTCAACGAGGTTCGCAAACCTGCAAGACTAGGGAGAAAATCATTGGGAGAAAAGGTTTGTTAGTGTGTTTATGAGTCCAGACTCCATCAGAGAGGGACCCTTCTTTGGACCATTTTCTCCTTTCGATATCCGTGGCTGCATTCTGTAAAGAAATAATTTGATTATCAGGGTCCTGGTCATTTCTCTGTTGGAATAAAGAAATTGGTGTGTTATTATATGCAGCCTCTTTAGCAAAGTGGTCAGCTAATTCATTCCCTTTGCTAGCAGGATCCTGTTTTCCTGTGTGAGCTTGACATTTAACAATCGCTAGCTCCGATGGTTTGGTTATAACTTCTAAAAGGGATTCGATCAATTTCTGATGTTGGATGGGTTTGCCAGTACTGGTCTTAAGTTGTGCTTAAAGGTTATCTATGCAACATACTTAAACGCGTCTTTTCCTTCATGCTTATTATTAACAAGGAAAACATACGTGCTTGAACCTTTATTCGTATCAAGTGTGCTGACCACTGCGTCACCATGCTCTTCCTTTATAGTACCTAAAATACACAACTTCCATTCATATTACAATTAGACACACATTCATATCACAATTAGACACACATTCATATCACAATTAGACACATTCCGCTTATCGCCAAAAAACTTGTCTCCCTTCTCATGTAATATTATTAAAAGAGTATTTTTCCTTCAAACTTGATCAGGGTTTAAAAGGAAAAATATTTTTGTATATTTACAAGCCTTAAACAAAAGTGGAGACATTCATTTGCGCTAAACCAATTACACAAATCGATAATTATCTTTTTCAGTTTTTAGTTAGAGCTCTCCAGGACTGGTCTTAAATTCCCTTAGTTTCCATAGTGTTCCATGATCATGGCAGACTCCAAAAGCATACCTGGAATCTGTATAAATTGTTACGATCTTCCCTTCGGACAGCTGACATGCTTGAGTGAGTGCTACGAGTTCAGCTGTTTTGTGCACTTAGCTTGATGAAATTTGTTTTGCCTCCAGCAGGCGGTCCCCTTGGACCACTGCGTAACTAGTTGAGATGTGAAGTTTTTGCTTGTACTAGGATAGAATGTACAGCGTGAGGCACTTTAACTGTTAGGGGGCTCATGAGAACTACATCCGTGCTTGCTAATACAGCTTCTGTTGTTGCAGCCACAGCACGAAGACACGGAGGAAGTGCTGCGGCCACTGGATCCAGTTTTGTTTTAGAAAAAATAAGTCACCGGTCTTTGTTTATCTCCATGCATTCATAAATCCCTGCTTTTCGTCCACGAACAAAGTGAATGGACGAGAATGATCAGGCAAACCTAGCAGAGAGCCTTCTCAGCCAGTTGTTGCAACGGCTGTGCTCTTTCAGTAAAATTTTGAACCCACTGTCTGTAGTAGCCCAGAATACCTAAAACAGACATAACCTGTTGTTTTGTTTAGCTGCAGCTTAACCTTAGAAACTTTATGGCCATTTTCCCCCAGAAACAGCAACAATTTCTGAGTATCTATTGTACAATCTTCTTTCCGTAGCGCTACATATTATTTCCATCTACATACTGTATCAATGTACTACCTTTTTCCGGCCAGACGCCTTCTAAATTTTGGGCAAGAGCTTAACCAGAAACACAAAGGGCTTCTCTGTATCCCTGAGGCATGACGGTCCATGTCCATCGGCGGTACCGCGTTTGACGAGATCGGGATGTACGGCGGAGATGCCAGCCTCTGCTTCGGGAGACAAAGGATATTGGGCACGGTGCGGGCGGAAGGAGGATTTCGGGTGGATCACCAGAGGCTCACAATGGGCTATCCTTTGAAACACTACTTTAGTTATTAAATGGTCAGGAGTATCAAAAATACCCGGAGTAACTTGTAACCAGTCTGTTCTTTCAAGGCATTTTTCCACCCATGGTCCTATTTTCCCCCATTTAACAGTGTGTGATTTAGCTAAGGAAAAATATGAGGCACTATTTTGCCAAGATAATATATGTGCTGTGAGCATGTAAAATGAACAGAAGCAGCTGCCTTTGTGGATGAAATAAAAACACAGTAGATGTGAAGGGTTTCGGGGCAAATACCAGAAGTAAGGAAAGATTCTAGCCAGGTGGTGTCTACTTCTATAGGGAAGTATTGGGCAGTACAGTGTTAAATGTCAGGGGCCTGTAAATTGGGAAAAAAACAAGGGGAAAAAGAGTGTAGGGCTTTGAGGAGAATGGTGTGTGGGGAAATATCTAAAGTCCAAAAGAGGGTTTAGGGTAAGGGGTAATTTGACACAACAACTTTTGGGGTTGAACAAGGTATGTCCGCCAGGACGTGACTGGACTTGAAGAGTTTTTGATACTTGAAGAAGGTGAGGTTGTCCAGAAGCAGTAAGCACAGTAACAGTTTTCGTTTGAAGCAGGGACCTTTGCCAGCTAGCGAGTAGATCAAGTGGCACCAGTGTCGATTAAGAAAACAGTCTCAGTGCCATCAACGAACAATGTCAGTAAAGGATCAGTCTCTGAATTATGGGTGAGCAAAGGTAGTTGAAAAGAGTGGCTGGAGGTCCCAGCGTTTTCCTATGGCCAGTATTGTTAGTCAAGGGTGTCAGAGGAAACAGGTGGAATAAGGGGAGGTGGGGGCTGTTGCTGTCTGTGAGGGCACTCCCGACGAAAATGTCCAGTTTCACCACAGGCGTAACAAGAGTAGGAATTAACATTGGGATTAAAGGGAGAGGGAATAAAAGGATTCTTAGTGTGGTCAACAGGAGGAGCTCTAAAACCACCTCGTCCTCTTCCTCGTCCTCGTCCCCTTCCTCTAAAGCCATATCCTCGACCTTGGTCAGGAGTATTCCTGGTATAATAGTTCATCTGTGCTGCCAATAATTTGGCATGAGAGTTCGATTCGGCCTGTTCAGCATGTCGTTTGACTTCATCAAACGTGGCACTTTCCCACTCAATACAGGAAGTGCGGACCTTGTTTTGTATATCAAAGCGCAAACCGGAAACAAAAGGTGGAACTGCAGCTCGGGTGCGGTCATCAGCATTTCCCAAGCCCGAGTGATTAGCCATAAGGTCTTGAATCCTATGTGCCCATTCATCAACCGTCTCGTCTTTCTTTTGTTTTGCAGCAGAAATAAGGGACCAGTCCGTTCCTTTTTTATATTTTTCTGCAATATTTTGTCTCAACGCCTCCCATTGTGGGTTAAATTCGCCTTCTCCACCTATCCCCTGTCCTCGAGTTAAAGCTGGGTTCCATACCCATGGAATGTCATTGCGGACACCCCTGCTAACAGTGGCCCATGTGGTCCCAAACTTTCGACGAAGTACCTGGGTCCATTCAGCAGCATTAGGCTTATACATGCTATCTAACTGATCAAGTTGTTCAACAAATTTTAGTCCTCCTACTTCCTTTGGATCTGGAAATGCATTCACGACATCTTTTAGTTCTTGGATGTCCCAATTCCGATTTATCATAACTGTTGTGGGATTTTGGGGTCCAGCTGGATGGGCAGGGTTATAATGGGGATTGGGAACTTCTATTAAAGGGCAAGTAAGTGAAGGATTAGAGGAGAAAAAAGTTGGAGCTGGTTTGTGAGTGGAGGTTTGACTTCGAGTGCATTTGGAGACGGGGGTTTGTCTAGTACAGGGTGGGTCATCACGATGGGTTGAGGGGTCATAGTGATCTGTGCCTGGGGAATCATCAGGGGAAACTTCTGCTAGTTGTAGTGCAGGGGGGGCAATCGGAATGGGGAATAGAGGAGGGGATAATAGAGGTGTCTGAGGTCGGTTCTGAGGAGGGGAAAAAAATAATAGGATAAAGGGGGGGAAAAAAATAATAGGATAAAGGGGTACTGCTTCTAAATTTCTATTTACATCTCCTGTCCCCTCTATTGGCCAACGCCCACCACTCTGTCTATTCCGTTTCTTACATGCCTTCTTGAAATCTAAACCTGTCTTCTTTTCTATTAATTTTCTAGGAGACCCATTTTTACGGGGCGTCTGTTGATCCTCCGAAAATAATCCTTCCAGCATTAATGATTTTGATCCCCCTGTGCGGCGATTAACAGGCTTACTGTTATAAATTCCCATTATATCCCCTTGCTCTCCCGGGTTCTGTATTTAATTTTCCAACTATATACTGATTCGCCTAATCCCTTGTACGTATGAATCAGCGAGGCATTAAGTGTGCCACTCACTAAACCTAAACTGTTCCCTTCTTAGTTTCAAGGGGAGACACCTAACTATCGGTCCTGATCCAGTTCCCAGGAGAACACGGTTTTGTTGCTTATTCCGTATGTAGATTTATTTATTTTCCCATAGCGCTACATATCTTCCATAGCTACATATCTTCCATAGCGCTACGTATCATTCCGTTCCTAACAGCAATCCTGTAATCTGTGCTCTTTTCGGTTTATTTCCATACCACCCCGTTACTCGTCCCGTTAGCCTGTCCGCTCACATCCCCGGATTCCAGCTCAGGTGACTTCGTGTCCGATTCGGTTCAAGTCTCCATCACCTTAAGCAACCCGTTGAGATATGAGTATGACTAGACGGTCAACAGGAAACTCGCCCTCCCGTTATTTAGAAAATAAAAAATATTCGGAAATCCCCCGGTGCTTACCCCAGCCTGGAAGTGTGCAAGCTCTGTCTGGAAATCCGTTCAGTCACCGTGGATGTAGCAAAGAGGAGACCAGGGGCTCCTCACGCAAGAACTGTTTCAGGACAGGGCAGTCCTAACTTTTGCCGGAGCTGCATGCTCTGCTGCCGGATATCTCAAGTTAACGGCAGTCCGCTGGTAAGACGGATCACTGAAATGGTCTCGCTGGAGGAGTCGACCGGCCGTCTCTTGCCCCACGTCCGGGCGCCAAAAACTGTGGACACTTTTTGTGACTGAAGACAGAGAAGAAAATTAAAATTAGTCAAAACCTTTTATTAATACATACCAGGCAAGGGTAAAATGTCAGAGAAACACAGTCCTAGGACACCGCGCTTCATCTGCCTCGAGCGCAGATGTCCTTGTTCTTTTATACCTTTCTAATCTCCTGATCGTTGACCACGTAAGCAAAAAATAGCATCCTGACTCATTGTACTTTTCCAATTTTGTAAAGTCATTACCCTAAAGGTATATTTTCTTGTCACACACATCATCAAAAGAAACTTCTAGAAAGTATACATGCTTTTTGTCACGTACGCAAAACACAAACAAGTTTCATCATTCTGTCCTATTTTCTATACACACATACATTTTGTTCAATTACATCTTTTTATGTTTTCACACGGGTCACCTGTAAAAATACTATTTTAGCGTTTAGACCTGTTAGGTGAGAGAATACCTTCTTTCTCTTTAATGTGTGATTCAGCCCTTGAACATTCCAGCTCACAAAGTTAACTGTTTGGTCATGGAGATATTGCTTCTGAACTTTTTCTGTCATTTTGTAGTCTTAACTTAAAATAAGACAGCTTTGATCTTAGTTTCCAGTTTGCCCAGGAGTCATTGCCATGAAGCTTAATGTTATGGTGGAACTTATAATTATAAGGATTAAAAGGATAGATTAGAAATAGCTTGCTCTCTTTCTCCCCCCCACCTTTTCCTCCTGCCCACAAGACAATCTAGGAGAATAGGATGGACAAGCGTGTTGGGCTGAAAGGGCTGCTCTTGCCACAATTGTTGTAATGTCTTCTATACAAGACCTGAATCCAGTAGGCTTCTGGAAGATCAAACAGTAAAAGAAAGTGGTTTAATATTTACCTTACAATAATGACCCATCAGGTCCATTTAGTATCAAATATTAGTAGTTCCTTCAGGATGGATTAAAGATAAAGGCTTGCTGAGCAATAGCTGCTCACTCTTTTCTCCACAGAAACCCATTAAAGTCAGAAGTCTCTTTTCTTTAATGAGCATGACTACCTACAGCCGATAAGCATGTTTCAGCTTCACTACTAGCTGGGAACTCTATTTGTGGGACACTTGGACTATGAAAAAAACAAAAAACAAAACTATTGTCAGGAACTAGGGCACTTAATGGGGCGTACAGTTTAATAGTGTGCCCAAGAGTAGCAGGGCCCTATATTTAATGGATTTATGGATTACGGATTAGCAAACTACTGCTTAACTGAATTATAGTGTAGTTGCCTCTGTGATGAAAACTATGGACATGTCAGTGCCTTTGAACAATCCCTTAATGCTGCCCAAGTTTACAGACGTGTACATGTGGATAACATTGCTACAGCTAAATTATTTTGAAGCAAAAGTGAACCCTTTCAACAGGCGTTTCTAGGCAAAAACTCTTGAGAATGCTTTTGATTCGGAAATTCAATTTATATCAAAGTGAGCCAAATGTCAATAGTTGAGCCCTCTCTCACAGAGGTTAGCCAAAGCCTAGCAATCATGAGTAGGCTTTGTGCGCTCTAATCGGCAACAGAAAGGGATCAGGACTGGAATGCAAAACCTGAGGAATCCATGTCTTATAACAGCATAACAGCAGATTGGTGGAGCACATAAGAAAACTACTACTGGGAAATTCTGTGGCCAACAACCATGAAAATCTCTTTAAGGAAACAAAAAAAGCAGCCCATTTGAAAACACTGTCCCTTTGAAAACACTGTTTCTTTTGTTTCACTGTGCAAGAAACCTAAAATTAAGACTTCAGGTCCTCAAGTATGAACAGAACATTAAACTTAGCATGGTACAGTGGAATTATGATAATGCATGGGCTCATTCCGAGTCACCATGAACAGAGAGCTGGTACCTGACATCACAAATTGTACAACAACCGACTAAGGTCATATGATCAGACTGAAGGTAAGTTAGACCTTCAACTTCCTGTATTTGTCATTGAACATCAATTCAGGCCACAGGGAACAACAGCTTTTTGATGATAGTGTATTGAGGTTCTGGTACCTTTTTTCATTTGAGGTATCTCTTTACTCATGTCTTGGTTCACAAGGTTTCACATGCTCAAAATGTCTTCACACCTGCAACAAACTATGTAGTAACCAATTTGGCATAGACAGGACAGGATATGGGCAGGAAGTCACTCAAAAGTATACATCAAGAAACCAAAATGAACCCTGGGCATCAACTTAGTAAAGATACCACACCTGATGCTGGGCACCTTCATTAACACAAGCTTGCAAACACTTTCTAGGCAAGCACTACAACACCAGAGGTCTCCACCACCTGGGCTAGACTCTGCTTGACTGACGTCCCACAGCCCAACTTCAGAATCTTTCTTGTTCACCAAATGGAAAGCCTGAATCATCTGGAATGATTTTCAATTATAGTCTGCAGGTAACTCCTTATTTTGGGCTACTGCTCTGGTCCCACAGGGCCTAGCTCTTTTTCATGTATTGTTGTCTTTAACCCATGTGAAAGGATGCAACAATAAAGCTACAGTGTTGTATGAAGTACCCAACAGCCATAATTGAATAAAAGTAAAGATACATTCCTGGAAAGAGAATCAGGTAACAGTAAAATTTGCCCATTTGCAAATCCAGAGCCTATCCAGTCCATTTAGAGTTTCAGAAGATCTTCTCTGGCCTGATGGAAGTTAACATTGTTTATGATTACAATGATTACACAAAGTCTACAAGGCTTTCTTTCCATCTTGACATCTTTCCATAGATGCACACAGAGCTGCCACTTGAACTCAGAGCATTCCACTCTCCTTCCTTATAGCTAACAAGTTCTACTCCATGAATAAACTTAAATATTCTCCCATTATTACTCCCACACATGCACAATAATGTCAGTGCTAGATGAAGCCCATTTGGAGCCCTAGACGGGGTTGATGTATGCTAACTTTAAAGAGCATGCTCCCCTTGGTGTGTGGAGTGTGTGCACTGTTATTTTCATAATCAGCACCCATCAGAGTTCAATGATCTGCTCCGTAGGGTTTACTTTCATTAATGATACCAACTGAATATCATTAAAGTTTGATGGGGCGTGGGGTCACCCACACAAACACCGCTCCACTGTATAGATACCACTTTATTATCATACTTCTAGTACCCTGGAAGGATCCCCCCCTGATGTTTGGAGTGCCCCCTTTAAGTTTAATAACTGGCTCCCTCAGATGATGGCACCATAGGCAGCAGATTTTTTATTAACACAAGTATATTTGAGGTTTCCAACTAGACTAAATGACTAGAGGCCTGATTTCTTAGACCCAAACTCATAAGCTGGAGCACAACGATGAATGCCAATTAACTTGTTTTACTTTGTTGCCTTTGTTCACTAGTTTCTGAAGCCTAAACTGTCTAGTAGGGTCCTTCTATATGATTTAAAAAATTATAATGCTGAACGATACAAATCATTTTCTACCATCTCTCAGATGTGATCATTCTTTGAGAAGTCGATTGGTTACTTTTGTTAAAAATATCAACTTCTACTGATAAGCAGACAGGTGTGAATGACATTTGTACACATCACCATTACTGTTCACTCTCTTCTTGTACTTTGGCATCTTATTTACTTGCTTTCAGGTTTCTTTAAGATATATTTGATTTCTTCAATTTTCTTCCTCCTTCTCTATTTCTGTTGTCACAATAAGAGACTCCAGACATCGCAAGAAGGTTTGGAACAGCCACCCGTATATTATAATCCAGGCTGCAAAAGATAGTTGTGTCAAAATTAGCACCAGGTAGTTTACACTACTGAGTCCAAGACAGAATTGATCACCAGAGAAAGGGGAGCAGCTTTTATGGAGAGTTGACCGGAAGTAATGTCGCCCTCAGGGCCGGGACTGGAAGTGTCTTCTTCTGGGCTTCAGCACCTGGTGGGATTTCCTGGGAACAGTCTACAGGGAACTGTGAAAGAGAGTCAGTGCACCCCACCGCCCCCTGGTTGGATAAGTTGTTACGATTATTTAAGCCCTTCAGCTGCCTCCTACTCGCATGCGTGCGAGACTGTGTCCAGTATTGTCTAATGGAAAAATATTCAAGAATTTCTCATTTACTCAGAGAGGCCCCTTGGCAAGGCTCTTAAGCTACTAATGTGAAATACTGTTTTGAAGAACAGCCTCTTAGAGACTAATCCCTTGCGGTGTCTTCCTTCTATGGCCCCTGGTAACAACTTGCCAGCTGCTTTCAACTGCTTCTGTACAGTAACTGTCTACTGGCATTACCTATTTAAGTATCGTTGACATGATTAGAAAGTCTAAGTTTCCATAAATGCTTTACAGTAGTTCTACCATGGAGCCCATCACTGGCTTGATAAAGAAAGCAAACTGAATTTTCTTGTGAATCTCGGAGGTTGAAAAGTCATAGATTATTAAAGATTATGTTAATATCTGCTGCCATTCCCAGACATCCATGCCCTAGCCTTCGGTTTGGAATGGAGACAGACACTTCACACTTTGATGTGTGCGCAGAGTTGTCTTAGTGGTACCTGAATTATAAACAAACTAGGCATTTTTATGTTTTCATTTGCTCATGCTTCTGTTCTAAGAATGCAGTTATGATGCTGGTAATTAGGAACCACTGGTGATAATGAGAGTTTTCATCCATTTGTGGTATAGCAGGTCCAAGGATTCAAAATAACTTTTTAAAAACCAGAAGGCTGTGTCAGTCTCCGTGGGTGCGATTGCACGACCGCGAGGAGTTAATGGGGTCATTGAGGCGGATCGTTCTCTATTGCTTCATCGGCTTCCTGCAGCGTGTGATTAAGGTGCTGCGCCCACGGAGATGTATAAGGGGAAAGGAGAAATAAGATGAAAGAACGGAAGAGAAGACGAAGGTTAAAAAACGTGCAAGGCAGTCAAGGGCAGATGATCTGGACACCTGCATGGAGAAAGCAGCACAAGCTGGGGCTCCGAGAGGGAGTGCAGGCTGAGGGGCTCTAGGTGCTGGTTTGCCCCACTGAATAATTGTGTCCCAATGGATCCGAGGGATGATTGTGTGAGCATGAAGGAAGACAGGAGGTGTGCTGACCTCGGACGGTCTGGCTGCGCAGTGTGGAGGCAACCAAGACAGGGATCAGCAGAAAGGAGTTCGTGCTGCAGTCTACACTGGCAACACGAGTGATGGGTGAGCTGGGGAGACAGAAGGAGGTGGGCTGAGATCAAGTGAAAAAAGAGACTGCATTTTTAATTTTTATTTTAACGGATTTATTTATTATGGATTTTATTCCCACTTTTCACTGGTTTTATATGTTTACTGTATTTTTATTTAGAACACTGCACAGAGAACACTTTTGGTTTTACTTTTGGCTGTTTTTAATAAAGGCACTCGAGCACCTTCCACCATCCCCTGACTTAGGATGAGATTTCTCCTCATTTGTCAGCTCATCACGGTCATAATTATCGACAGTGTTGGTTCAACAGACTCCCTTGTGGGAAGAAGGAGACTGGAGGGGACCGGCATCGTCACACCATTGTGTTGCAAATGCTATTTTAGAATGGCAGCGATTATGTACTGAAATTCTAGGCAAAATATTGGTCCAAAGAACAGCAGGACTTATAACCAGTGCATCTTTCCACTCTGAAAGCATTATTTGAGGGGTACCATGAACACTATTGGTTAAGTAACATCTAGAGTGAAAATCTTCAGTATATAAGTGTGTCTTAAAACAAGGATTATAGACCTTTTAGACAAAAATCTGATGCCTGTGAGAATTCATAGTCAGGCAGACACCACTAAAAAACCAGTAGACTGCTCAGGTAGAAACACAAAACGAAGCTGCTGCTCACTTTACAGAAGAGCTCAGGTGTAGGGACAAATTGAACAGGAACAAGAATAAACAATGTAGCTACGTCTTGGTTAAAGTTAGGAAGTCTGGGCAGATAAGAAAGAGCCAGTGTAGCTGTTTCTTAAGTTGATGGTCAGAAGCTGCACACAAAAAAGAGAAGCACAGTTTTCTACCAAATTACCTATTTAAAGATACACCAGGCTGCCACCATCTCACTGGACAAGCAACAAAGAAATAAGAAAATGGCTGCTTGGGAACTTGGTAACTGGGCAGGCACAAAATATCAGGTCTCCACTGATCAAAGTTAGCTTATTAGGACATGCATACAATGCTCAGCATGACATAAATTACTGCAGCCAGAATCTTAGAGACCTGGGAGCATTGTTGCATCATTTCAGGACTGTTGAGCAGAGCACCCAACAGTCATTCTCTTTGTCTTCTTCTGTTTCTGTTATGCTTCTTGTTTCTTAAGTGCACCCAGTGTCCTATTCTATTGTGCCCATATAGTCTTCTAGACAATTTGTGTAGCAGAATTTATGGCTATTTTGCTGTTCTGAGTCTGGTCAATATCCTTCTGGTGGCCCTTTTGTTTATTTTTCACTCACTCATCCAGTTTACAAAAACAATCGTCTTCTTTGTATCTTATTTTGTCTTTTGTTTTATTTAGACTGTGTGGTTGTTGACAAGCTGAATGGCATCATTTTTTGGAATGTTTGCGTACTTTTTCTATTATTTATGTAATTGTATATTTGTTTATTTATTTATTTGCTGGCAATCTGGCATTGTCTTTCATGTAGGTCCCCAAGATGGTTGCTACAGCCATGGCCGTCTTAACAGCATTATAGGCCCCCAGGCAAAGCAGTGCACTGGGGCTCTACCTACACAACCACTCAGCAAGTCACAACATACATAGATTAGCACGGGGCCCCTGGGCAACTGTGCAGCGTGTCCATGCGTTAAGATGGCCCTGCCTACGGCATGACTTCATGGGATGTTATCAGCCTGTAAGCATGTGATGTACTGTCAGCCATTTTGGATACTGTGAAAGCAGACATCGAAGCACTGCCAGTTTGTCTAATTTATTATTTTGAAATGCTAAACCATGTTTTGAGCATATTTTGTCATGTAATGTTGCTCTTTTATTTGCATTTTTGAAGCTGACATCTTTTTAATGTTTTCAGTAAAGTGTATGTATTAAGGCACATATTAGGAGATTAGTTAAAGCAGGCCGATGCTCATTCTGGTGAGCATGTGAATGAGCTGTGTGCAGGGAAGAGATATTACACGTGTGAGATTCAGACGTGTGCCTAGGCAGGAGGACTACATGGGCAAGTGGCATATGTGCATAGCCACATGTCTTAAAACAGGAGTGTGTGTCTGTTTGAGGTGTGATGCATTGTGAGCATGGCAGCATGCTCTCTGACTGGCAGGGATTGATGGGAGGTCCACCGTCTCCAACCCATATAACAAAGCTGGTCTCACTGCCGTCTTGTAGACCTTCCATTTCACTCTTGCTGATAACCTGTCACAAATTAATACTTTGGCATACACCCATCTTTGAATATCTATGAAAATGCATTAAATCAAGAATTTAGCCACCTAGGCTGGATTTTACTTAGCTGCATAGTAAAAAATAAAGACTAGCTACTGTCACTTGAGATTTGGACATTTCCAAGAGCAAAACTTAAAAGAAGTGGTGAGGCGGCCTTCTGCTGTTATGCACCTAAAATCTGGAATAGCCTGCCAGTAGGAATTCACCAGGCTGATACAGTGGAGCACTTTAAAAAACTGCTGAAAACACATTACTTTAACATGGCCTTCTCATAACTTCACTGTAATTTAAATCCTGATACTCTGTATATCCAATTCATTATAATAACTATTCATGGTGGCTCTAAAATCTGTACTAACCCCTACTCTCTCTTCTGTTTCCTTTTCCGGTGTCCGGTGTCCTTGCGCCACCACCATCTACCCAATGATGTTACAACATTGATGGATGGATTAAAAGCCAGAAGTCTGTATGACCATCAGCATCAAGTGACTCCGTGAGAACCCTAACTACAAAGAGGACTATTTCATTTATGTTAGGTAGAATGCCCAGAGGGAACCCCTACAGATTTTATTTTTTTCTCCAGCCTTCTGGAGTTTTTTTTTTTTTTTTTTCTGTCCACCCTGGCCATCGGACCTTACTCCTTTTCTATGTTAACTAATGTTGTCTTATTTTAATTTCTTATTTTGTCTTTTATTTTTCTTTTCTTCATTATGTAAAGCACTTTGAGCTACTTTTTGTACGAAAATGTGCTATATAAATAAATGTTGTTGTTGTTATCTGTACAAAACAAAAATGACCAGACTGATAATTGGCAGTGGTTAGAGGCAAGTACAGCAATCTGGGAGCTCAGCTGTCTGGACAAAAGCACAAAATCTTCACAGAGTTATTGGACAAAAATAGCTGCTGAGATGATGGCTGGAGGTGCTGGGTGCAAGGGTGAGAGATGATCTTTAGTTGACATGGTTGAAAGCAGAGAGAATCTGGAGGAAAACCTTTGCCAGTGGGATAGGAATGCACTTTGGCAAAGCTAGAAATAAACTCTTTTTCTGGGAACCTTACTCAGTCCAGGGTCCCAGTCCCTAAACCTCAAAGTAACCTCAGTATTTATTTTAATTTTCCCCAAAAGCTGTATGACAAGTACACTGTGCTTTTATTAGATGGTGCCCATGACTTTGTCTTCTATGATACAATGCACACTGTTAATGGGCGCTGATTCAAGAACACAAGCAAGAAAAAAAAAACGGAAAGCATGTCACTAACTGCATTGTTATGCTTATGAGATTAATTCAAATAGAAGCTTAAGATTTTGTTTTTATGTTTTAGATGACTATATGTTGTAAACGTAGTATAAAACTGAAGCACAGTCAAATGCAATGAAGAATCAAAAATAACAGAAATGAGTTTCTTCTGTGAAATCAATCAGTTTCTGGTACAGTTTCCCTTTTAGTATTATATTACATTAATTTCTTGATCAGTACATGAGTTATGGTCAGAACAATATAAATAATACACTGTCAATATACGGTATGTATACTCCATATGTTCACATTCATATTAAGGTATGTTATTGCAGGAAGTTCCAGTGGCTAGAAATTCATGGATCACCTATTATTATGGTCTCCTGATGTAGTACCAATATGAAATTCTTTGCAATTTCTCTTGCATTGTAAAACAGGTGCTTTTGCTGAAACCTAATGAGTTATATTTGTAAAGCTATTAATATCACGCGCTTAAGGAATTTAAGCTACTAGTCTGAAAGATTAGAATGCGTTGGATGAAATGAGCATATTCATTTTGTACTTTATCTTTGTTTGTTTGCACTCATATCTAGGTAGGTGCCCACACTAACTGTTTAAAGTTATGTCAGTGAAGACAGGTGTTTGTGATTTTCTCCCTTTTTCTGGTTAGTAGTGCTGCTTGTCAGGTCTTTTGCTGGTATCTTTGTTTTTCCCCATTTCTGCTAAAGTTTTGGATGACTGAAAAACCACTTTAATTCATATTTTATATTTTTATGTAACCTTTTGGTTGATGATAGCCCATACTGGTAATAATGTAATTTAAATTTTTATGAGTTTTGTCCTCTCTACTGACTTTTTTGTCATGAATTTGCATTATGTTTTGAAGGGCTTCATATCAATTTTACAGGAATATTTTGACCTTGAAATTGATTTTTGTCTTGGTGCTATAATAAAAGAGTATAGTCCTCTTGTAAAATTGTCAGAATATTTTGTGTGCTACAGGCAGTGGAGCTTGTGTATTAATGGATGTGCTTCAAAACTTGGCATGTAAACAGACAGGCAGACAGTTAGTTAATCAAACTCCTAAGTCAAATTCACTCTTTAATTCTGAAAGGAATAGACTTAAAAGATCAAGTCAAGTCAAGTTGGGGAGCATGCACTGGTACAGGGTGTTGCCGCACCCACTACACGATGAAACAATTCAGGATCCCGGTTGGCAACCCCCCAGGCAGACACACTGTCCAGTCTCACCCTCCGGAAATGACCCTCTATGTGCCACAGTCAGGTGTTACGTGGGACCCCTTGGTGTGGTCCAGCCACTCAGGTCCCCAACAATGAGGATGTTACGAGCTGGATCACCCTTGGGTAAACGCGCCACATGGCCGTAGTGCCGTAACTGACGCTCCCTCACAATGCAGGTAATGTGCCTCATTTGGGACTCCATAAGCAACCGCTCATTCAAGACAAAGTCAAACCAACGGTACCCAAGGATTTTCCGGAGAGACACAGTACCAAAGTAGACCAGTCTTCATGTCAGGTCACTGGATAGCGTCCATGTCTCGCAACCATATAGCAAGACAAGAAGCACCAGGGGCCTCATGTATAACGCCGTGCGTAGAACTCGCACTATAACATGGCATAAGCACAAAAGCGGGAATGTGCGTACGCACAGAAAAATCCAGATACAGGAATCTGTACGCACGCAAACTTTCACGTTCTCCCACTACATAAATCCCGATCAGCGTGAAAAGTTACGTACGTGCACGCGCCTTCTGTCCCGCCCCAACTCCTCCCAGAATTACGCCTCTTTGAATATGCAAATCAATATAAATAGCCTTCTGTGAAAAGACAATGGGAAAAGCACAGGGGAAAATATAAGAATTTCAGCGAATACCAAGTGGAGGCAAAGGAAAAACGTACTATTTATTGGTTTAAACAGTAGTATAATCAACAAAAGAAATTTGATCGAGTGACAGAGTGTCGGAGAAACTCGAAAGATCCAAGTTCACAAAGTCGCACAGTGCCCGAAATAAAAAAGAAATCACATATCAAAGTCGCCGTGAAAAGGCGAGTCGTAGCCCACCGTCTGAGTGTCATATGAAAGCTTATTAGGGTACAGACAAAACAAATAGGCACACAGTGGGAAAAAAGCACGAAATGTCAACTTTAATCTCGAAATTTCCACTTTAATCACGTAGTTTATTTTGCCATTAAAGTAGAACATCATAAACTTCATCTTAAAATCGTTTATTTTACTAGTTTCTCAAGTAGCACGTTAAATGCTTTGTTCTGTATTTGATCTTCTATGTGCTCTATGTGTGTGAATCACTACGTGCTTCCGTTCTTTCTCTTTCTCTGACAGGACACAGAATCCATTACATTCGTGATATTACAGCTCTCTGGTTAATTAAAATACTGAGATGTATACGTGATATCATTTTCATGATGATAGGAATGAAAGCATGTTATTAAACATGGGAACACGGTGGCGCAGTGATTGTTCATATCTCACGCAAGAGTCTTGCTGCGCCATGTGCGACCTTCGATTAAATAATTTATTACAGAAGTACTGTCTCTTTCAAACGTACTAACCTCCAATTCCTGTCCTAACTTTTCTTTCTCCAAATGCCCAATCGCCACACAATGAGCTCTGTAATAGACGTTAAGCCATCTGTAAGCTTAGAACGCCGATTCTTCAAAACTTTTAAGGAACATTGAAATATCTTCGTAGTACATGTTTAATTATTCTATCCGTCTATCTTTCCAGTGTCGCGTCAGCGCAAGAATACAACGCAATGCAGGAACAATCCCTGAACTAGCTAGCGCTGCGTCACCATGTCCTCACATGTTTAATTATTAACAATACAGATTATTTAAGTGAAGTTAAAGTTTTAGCTGTATAATATAATCAACATATTTTGCTGCATTTCATCTTAAAAATGATATCATCATATGTAAATACACGCTTCATAAAGTGGCGCAGGTTGTGCAATATTATAACTGTAGTGCAAGTTTACAGTGAGGTAATTGTACTTATAAGTTCAAACAGTTCTACAAGGAGCACTTGATGGACTGATTTAGTGCGTTTATAGTTCTTGGGATGAAACTTTTTCTAAACCGCGAAGTCCGTACAGGGAAGTCTCTGAAGCATTTTGCTGTGGCTCAGGCAGCGTCTGCTTCATGCTGTATACCGATAATTCTCTTTCCAATCAGCTGCTGCTGTGAGTCCCCACTCAGATACAGTGATATAAATACTCCGAGTGGTGCAGTGAGAGTAATATGGAAAAAGATGATCTGCTGTGGCAACACCTAACGGGAGCAGCTGAAAGAAGAAGATGCAGTGAGAGTTACAACGCTAAAGCAGTTATGGTATGTGGAATACTATGGCTATTTCCTGGACCATTATATTGCTGCAGGTTAATTACAACCAGATGCATTACACTAATAAACAATATGCAGTTAGTTTCAGTGTATTTATAAAGCCGCGTCAGGAATGTGGATCTAAGAAAGAAAGGGTGATCACACAGGAACAGTAGTACTGCTTTGACGCTGGGTGCCGCCAGTCTGCAAAACCGAGCGGAGAAATTGCGTACGCCAAGGTATGAGTTACCGTGGAAATGTGCGTGGCTTTACGCCAAGTTTAGGTTTTATACATCGCTATTTGAGCGTGGAAAGGTTCGTACGCAACATTTCTGTGCGTACGCACCGTTTATACATGAGGCCCCAGGACTCTAAAGACTTTTTTGCATAGAAATAAAAAATATCCTTTAGACATATGTGTGGAGCTAAGTAAAACATATGAATCTGTTCCAAATAAATAAAAAGGATCAATTTATTTACATTTAAATGTTTAAGCTGCCTTTGTAGCGATACAATTATTGGAAAACTAAGACAGGAAGTACTAAAAGAAATCTTTTCTACCCGAATGGTACCTCCAAAAGAAAAAGAATATAAACTGCTGTTAGTGGTAAGCAGATAAGAATATGGCTTCTTAAAAAGGGGCTTCCTCTATTAAGCATTTACGTATTGGGCAGGTGTGTTCAACATTTGTGCACATGGAAAGTAAATACAGAGAGGTGACCAAGAACTCTGCTGTAATGGCACACACCATCCTTACCTCACTGGAAGAACAACTTAATAGAAATAAAACCAGCTTTTACCTGGAAGTTTGCACAGCTCAAAAAATGTGTGGAGACTTATTAAATATAAACACCCCTAGGAGGCAAAGTCAAAAGTCAGTAACAGACTGCAGCTGCAAGAAAAACAGTGTGTGGTAGAAAGACAGAGAGGAGGTACCTGTTGGAAGTTTACGTCAACAGCGTGGAATATCTCTCTCTGTCACATCCAAGCCAGGATGGAAGAAATACTTCATGTCGAGAGCATTATGTGCAATTATGTGTAATTATCAACAAAGTTCATTAATTGGGAAAATTAGACACAAATATCTTTACTTTTTAACATTTTTTGTGGTGTGGACATGGTGAAGCTGTATTCAACAAATAATGCTAACATACTCATTGTAGCAAACAAATTAATGCAGTTTATTCATAACTTAAGGAAATCAGAAGTCACTAGAAGTGAATCCAACAAGAGTTTCTTTCTGCAATAGTCCACTTCTTTATCAAAATACCCCTATAATTATGTTTGGCTGAACAATACAACCTGAGAAGGCAATTCAGAATGCACCACAGGAAAGTGGTGGCACTGGTTGAGTAAGGAACTCATTCAATACAAATTACAATTACAAATTAACTTGCAGCAAATATTGAAAAAGCAAATAAAAAACACAACTATTTTATTTGATATAGTCTTAAAAGTTTTCTTTTAGCTTCATGGCACTCATTTCCTTGCATAAGTGTATAAATCTTAGATTGAATAAATCCTCAGACAGAGCACAGAAGATGCCAATGGGAAACAGGAGTAGAGACAGGCAGACACCAACATGCTCAACATTTTACACTTGACTTAATCATTGGGACATCACATTAATGGGAATTTCACCATGTGTGGTGATTTGGAGTTGGCAAAAGTGGTGTGAGTCCTCAAAAAGATCCACAAAAGCAGGCCAGGACCTTCACTGACCTACCCAGAAGAGACTCACCCTAATCCAGCTTGTCCCACAAACACTACCTGCTATCTTCGGCCTACACAAGACCAAAAAGGGGAGCTGGCTTTAAATGATAAAAACATAAAGAAAGACTCCAAAAATATAACTCAAAATGCCTCATAAGGGAGAGAACCACCCAACTCTGGCCTGTAAAGACAAGTTAAACAAATTGTATTTGTAAAATGAGAGGTTATTTATTATTGAATAGAAACAAAATATAAAAATGTTCAAACAGCAAAAATAAGCAAAGCAAAAAGAGATTTGCTGAAAAAGGCAATCCGCAGCAGCAAGCCACAAGCAAGAAAAATCTAGAAACCAGAAGGTGATCAAATAAAAATACAGTACTTACAGAAAACTCCATTTAACTCATAACAAAAATTACATAAAATATTAAAAAAATCAAAAATAAGAAAAACAACAATACATTGGAAAATAAACATATGCCCTGTCCGAAAACAACAGCATGACTCATTGGAAATCAGAGGTTGCCACTTATATCTACTAGCTGTATAAGCCCGTGCTGTAAAAAGCCCGGGGTCCTAGAAACCATTGAAATCGTCAGAAAAAAAAATTAAAATGTAGAGATGTCAGGTAATTGAAAGGAACTACTTTGGGCATCTTTCCTAGGAGGTTTCGTTTTGCTCACATCGTTTGTACATTAGCGGCTAAGTGACTGTCTTTCTTCAGAGGTTTCGTTTTGCCAATGTACTCACCTCACTTGTGTATTAGCGGCGGGAGGAAAAGTAAAAAGGATACTGTTTTGCTGATGTGCTCGCCACACTTCTGTAATAGCGGATAAGCAAGTGACTCTCTCTTCGGATGTTTCGTTTTATCGATGTGCTCGCCTCGCTTGTGTTTCCTCGGAGATGGAGCCCTTAACCCGACTCCACCTCTCTCTTCCAGGCCGGACAGACACACACATTTCCATGCATAGACGTTTATATACTGTATAACAGGGGTGTCAAACTCCAGGCCTGGAGGGCCGCAGCAGCTGTAGGTTTTCATTCTAACCATCTTCTTCTTTAGTGACCAATTTTCATTGCTAATTAACTCCTTTTCCCTTCATTTTAATAGCCCTGTTTTTAAGGATTCAGTCCTCTGAATTGATTCGTTTCTTCATGAAATGGCAGCCAAACAGAAATGAGATGTGAAACGAGCCAACAGATGAGCAGCTAAACTGGGATTTCAAACTCCAACCAATTTCACTCCAGCCAATCCATTAATGAGAAGCTTATTCTTGCTGTTAATTAAGCCCATTATTTAATTCTGTGGCCTGGTGCAGCTCTCATTCTGCCACAGCAGACATTTCCAAAACTGTTGATTTTCTGTTCATCAAAATGTTTTGGTGACCTGAGAGATCAACCTCACCGAGACCTTCACTTTTCTTTATTTTCAGATAATGTGTGATGGGCACAGGTGAGCTGGTCATGTGGCGGCTTCTTTTGTTTCTCGTTATTGTTTGGCTGCTAATTATAAAAAGAGACAACTAAGGGGCCTGAGTCAAGTTAATGAAAACTAAAGCAAAAGAAGTTAATTAGCAGCAAAAACTGGTCAATAATGAAGAAGATGGTTAGAATAAAAACCTGCAGCCACTGCGGCCCTCCAGGCTTGGAGTTCGACACCTGTGCTGTATAAGATGATGACCTGACAATTTTCACAACTTGGCAAGAAGAAATATAAAACACACAGTATGAGAAGAAATAACATCATATATAAGAATGAACAGTTCAGTTATGAACAACTCGTTATTGTACCACATACATTGAAGAAATCAAAATCTAGGTATTTAAACCTCTGTTTAATTTCTTTACACAAATCAACTCCTTACAGTTTTAAATCATCAAATCCTTGACCTGGTGCCTCAGCCAGGTTATATGAAAAACATTTCCTACAGTTTAACTTATAATAACAATGCAGTGGTAAGTTAAAGTTACACATTTTTTTTTATTATAACTTTATTTTACTTTCTTATTTTCCATTGCACAGAACGGCATCTTCAGTTCTGTGAGTTAGTTTTCTGTGTGTGAGTGTGCGCTCTTACCTGTGCCGCATCTCATGTGTTTGATCAATACAACTTCTGTTTGGCTCGTTGTAGTGTCATTCTCCAGCACTGCAATGTGAAGGATGAAGTTTCTTATCCATTCTCAGGCATATTTAGGGAGAATCAAACACAATGTGAGAAATATTTACAGTAATTCTAATCAAGCATGCCCTGTCCCTTCAAGGTACAATGGCTGACCCTGCACACTGACCCCCAAAGGTCATGTGACAAGACAATTTTCCCTCAAGGATTAATAAAGTATATCAAATCAAAAAATAAAAAAAAATAATCAAAATCCAGTGCATTCCTATAAATTTGTTTTGGCATCGACCTTGCTTTGTAGTCCACTTTTTTACATACTTTAATTATCACAGTCATTATTAGATGGAGCATGGATGTCAAAAGAGTCCTTTTTTCAGTGTATTTCTATTCTATTAATAAGTGATATTATTGCAGTTCAAATTCTGATCTTTGTATGGTTTCAGTTAATAAGGTTATGAAATCAAATAGTATATTGAACTCTGATTGAGTGTTAGAAGACAAATGCAGCGTTGAAATTACACCTCTTGGCATTTTAGCAAATATATGGTTTTAGACTGTGTACAAGCTTAAAAACTGTATTTTCCTTTTTAAATTTTTGCCTAAAAATTTCCCAAGGAAACATTCTTTATTTCAAAATGACTTTTAAATGGTTTTTGTAAGATTTATTGTTTAGTAACCAGTCAAACTGATAAATGTTTCCTTAGTTATGAGTTGTTCATTGAATACATGCTTTAATACAGCAGCGTTGTTTTCTTCACAGCTTCTCTGTGAGGATGTCTGTCACACTGTTTGAAGTTGCAATTTGGCTGGATGCCTGAAGCTGTAAGTTGTAATGGAATGAGGTTGTGCTCTCATGAATTTAACTTTAAAATTAACAGTAAAGGAATAATTAGAAAAGCTAAAGATTTATTGTTCACACAGTCTATTATGTCCAGTCGTAGTTAAAATACATATGCTAATGCATTTGCTGGCCATATACTATTTTTAAGATTATAAGCAACATTAGTCTTGGAACCAAAAGTGTAAGTATTCATAATAAGACTTTTGCCCTGGTCTAACTGTCTAAAGGGATGGAGAGCATACTTTATTGTGTAGTCTTCAGGCTCCATGAAAAGATTTTCTGTGGCACATGTGGAAAAATGATTGCATGTTTGTCTTTTTTATCCAGACACATTCTCTCCCTGGTTTTGGTTACACTGTGTGGTGGATGGCTATATCACAGTTTCAGTCTGTAAGGTTTCCCACAGTAATCTTCACTTGCAAGGAACAAACTATATCTACTGAAAATCGCTCAACTATTCAGCAAGACATTGCTGTTACGTAAGGTCTCTCCTTCTTGTGCATTTAGCTGTCTTCAGTAAGGCAGACCCCAATTCCAATTACAAACCGCATTCTACTCCTTACCCTAAAGAGCAGAGGGTCTGCTGAAGTGAGCAGGTGCTGACCCCTTTTGAAGGAAGGACCACTATTGGTTTATTGGGTGCACATATTCCCAAAGTTCTGGTTGATAATTGGTGCACAGGTTTGTACACTAAGTGTTGTCAAGTTAAGATCTCTCTGATTAAGGTGCCCTAAAGTCAGTTATATGCATTTTGAAGTGTAACTCAATTATCTTATATGTAAATGTCTATGTGTGGAAGTGTGTGTGTGTGTCTGTCCGGCCTGGAAGTGAGAGATGGAGTCAGGGTAAGGGCTCCACCTCTGAGGAAACAGAAAACGTGCTTAGCTGCTAATAACACACGCGAGGCCAGCACATCAGCAAAACGTAACCTCTGAAGAAAGACAAAGTCCCTTAGCCGCTAACATTGTCAAAACGGTATCCCTTTTACTTTCCCTCCCGCCGCTAATACATAAGCAAGGCAAGCACATTGGCAAAACAAATCCTCCTAGGAGAGAGATGCCCAAAATAGTTCCTTTCAATCACCTGACCTCCCTAAATTTCAATTGTTTTTCTGGCGATTTCAATAGTTTCTAAGACCCTGGCACGGGCTTACACAGCTAGTAACTAATACAGGTTTTGTTAGACAGAACATGCACTCTCTCAGTTGCACAGAGAAACTCATCCTTTGGTTTGCTAAAGTGAATGTTTAATGTTAAGTTTCAATACAAGGTCTGAGGTCTGCCAACGCTTTAAGCCTCATGTGCCATGACAAAGAAAAGAAGACAATGTCACTTTATCCGACAACAGTTCCTCAGACATGAACAAAACAAATCATCAGAGGTGACTGCGTGCAGTAGGTGCAAACCTATAAATACTTGGGAGTGCAGCCGGATGATAAATTGGACTGGACTGCCAATAGTGACACTCTGTGCAAGAGAGGACAGAGCTGATTATACTTCCTTAGAAGGCTGGCGTCCTTCAACATCTGCAATAAGATGCTACAGATGTTCTATCAGATGGTTGTGGTGAGTGTCCTCTTCTACACGGTGGTGTACTGGAGAGGCAGCATAAAGAAGAGGGATGCCTCATGCCTGGACAAACTGGTGTGGAAGGCAGGCTCTATTGTAGGCACGGAGCTGGACAGTTTGACATCTGTGGCAGAGCGACGGGTGCTGAGCAGGCTCCTGTCAATCATGGAGAATCCACTGAATCCACTAAACAGTATCATCTCCAGACAGAGGAGCAGCTTCAGCGACAGACTGCTGTCACTGTCCTGCTCCACTGACAGACTGAGGAGATCATTCCTCCCCCACACTATGCGACTCTTCAGTTCCACTATACACTAGTATAAAGTTAACACTATGCAAGATTATTGACTATTATACCAGCCTCGCACTCTCCACCTTGCATTTTTTAACTTGCACTGCACTTTTATTGCTCTTTAATTAATTTTGTTTTTGACAAGTATGTTGCTGCTGGAGTATGTGAATTTCTCCTTGGTGATTAATAAAGTATCTATCTATCTATCTATCTATCTATCTATCTATCTATCTATCTATCTATCTATCTATCTATCTATCTATCTATCTATCTATCTATCTATCTATCTATCTAAAATATGCAACACAAATGGTCTTCTTGCGTGTAGTTTTTTTTTTTTAACAGACAATCAGGTAGTGCCATGCTAACACTCAAAATGTATATCTATTACAGTGGCCCTGATGTAAAAGGTGCTGAAAATTAAAATAAGTGGCACATACAAAATTTGAAAGTAGCACAGGCAAGAAAAGAGGTGGCATATTCAAAATATGAATGGTGTGCAAAATATAAGGGCTGGCAGCATTAAGAGGTGGTGTGTGCAAAATTGGAATTTCCCTGTACGGAAAAGTTAGGTATGAATTCAAGATTAAAGAAGCCAATAATTGCCTTTAGGGCCAAACCACCCAGACAGCCTCCTTCCTGTCTACTCTGCACCTGGAACCATGTGCCCCCTATTGGCCATGTTGTCATCTGTAGCTATCCTTGTCTTGGCTCACTCTCTCTTCTATAAGACTATCAGGCATCTCTGCGATAAGTTGTCTTCTTTTTGCCTCCTGGGAAGTTAGTCCCTTCCTCCACTCAGGTTACTTATCTCTCTTGTTAGTGCTGGTGGTCCAGGTTAATGCCTCATAGTATCCCCTGTGCTCCCATACTGGTATATCGTATATACTCACGTTTAAGTTCTCTCACGGATAAGTCAAGGCTTGATTTTACCCTATAATTTCCAGCATTTTATAATGTTGGTTGCATAAGTTGAATGCGGAAAACTCACGCTATTGGTCCAAGAGATTACGATGTGCTAATGCCTCCCTGCAAGAGTAACCACGGAGCACACGGCCTTTTTTTCTATGTATTGTGCCTACGTGACCACACAGTAATACCCGAACTATTCCAAAGCGACATTTGCACTGTTTTGTGTTTTTTGTATCTCACACCCTCATACACCTTTATCGTAAGAGCATCCCTTATCTACGATGGAGCGTTCGATCAGAAGAAAATATGAAGCTGGTTTTACATTAAACGTCATTGAAGTGGTGAAAGAAATTGGGCGAGATTGGAGGCAAGATGTAAAAAAAAAAAAAAATTAAGTTTCGTATTTTTGAACGGGTGTATAAGTCGGGGTCTGATTTTATGATTGATTTTTCAGGTTTCAAGACTCGATTTATACACAAGTATATACGGTATCCAAGACCTCTTTGAGCCTCAAGTCCTATTTTGTGCCATCATTGTGTACTTACCCAGGTAACTTCTTGTCAGTTACCTCTTCATACCACATTACAATGGAAATCAAATTAAATATAAAATATAAACATAAGAATTTTAATCTTAAAAGGTTTGTATGTACAACTAAAGCAAATATTAATACTTCCAAAAAAAAAAACACCATCCTAATATGAAAACTTCTTAGATTGAATTTAGGTGCCCAGTTAATCAACAGAAAGTTTACCAGTTTACAAGATTCCTTCACATAATGTATGTGCTTGTTTGTGTTCTCTGCAATAATCTAAATTGGTATTTTCCAGATTACATGAAGCTCATCTCAAATTAAAATGGGAGTACTAGGCCATTATTGCTTTGTAAAGACAAAGAAAAGAATAATAAGTCACATTTTATGAAGTTAGGATGAGGATTTTGTAGTAAGTACATAACATAATTGGATGCTAATTAAGAACACAAGGAACCGCAATGGTTCTTGGTGCTGCATTTTAAACTAAAAGAAGCATGTTGAGGTGATACAGTGGCACAAAGTTAGTGTTGCTACTACTTCATAGGCTCTGCACTCAGGATTCAATTCCCTAGCGCACTCTCTGTCTAAGTTTGCAAATATCACTCTGTGCTCAGGAGAGTTTCCTCTAGTAATTCCAATATCATTGCACATTCAGAGTGAATCAAGGTACTTAGTGACTTGCTATCCTGTCAATGATTGTGGGTGTGGATATACAGTACGTGTGAGTGTGTCCAGAGATGATCTGACATCTCATGTATGGTGCGTTCAGATCTTATTCCTGATGCTTCCAGGATGGGCAGAAAGCGCAGACTCACTAAATGGATTTATGGATTTAATGTGCTAAGACTTTAAACCAAGTTACCTGAAAACTGTAATCATTTCCAAATGTTAAAACCACCGCTACTCAATGTAACAGTTTGGTGATTTTGTTTATCTCAATGGATCGAGAAGCACTTATGATTTATTTTGTCCAGGAATATTGTCAAGGAAATATATTGTTTTCCATTCTTCTGTTGCCAGCTGGTGATATTTTCCATTACCTTAATCTCTTCTGTGGCAAAAAAAATAATTTTACCTACATCTGTGTCCTTATCTTCACCTTTGTAAGCAGTAAATACAAGCGCAAAGTAAACACAGTGACTGAAAGCAGGACATACACCTGCAGCCTTGAAAATCAAGTAACTTAATCAAAAGGCTACGCTGTACTGAGATGTGCTTCAGTGGAGAATAAAAGAAACCAAATAAACATCCGTGACACAAGTGTCAAGTGGTAATATTAAATTATTAATTTTCTGAACAACATAGCTCATGTCAGAATTGAAGCCCAGCATTTCTCTTTTATTTGAAATTAAAGACAATTGAAGTGGACATAGATTTTATTTTATAATATGGACAGGTAAATGAAGTTCTGAAAATGTTAGTGATAGAACTGCTTGCATTGAATCTTCTGCAGTGTTTTTTTATGTGTAGTAACCATATGTGATGAACTGACTAATGACTAGTAATGTCTTTAAATTTATTCATCCATAATTTAGCATCATCATTAACAGTGTTTACTTCTGGGCTACACTGTTTATTAGGTTACCTCTTCAGTACATACATATGGTCTACAGTAACCTGTATGCACAGCACAGTAAGGTGTTTCTAATTAGTGAGTTTGATAAATGGAATCATCTTTGGATGTTTCAGTAGAGTATATTTCAGTATCGTCCAGCTGTGTTTGTATACGAGTATGTCTTCACATGCTGAGACTCAAATCTACCCGTTTGTCCATGAGTGTAGAGTTTTCAAGCAAGAGACTTTATTTAAGTTGTTTTTTTTTTTTTAATCTTTAATTTAATTTAACAAACATGGTGCAGGATTTCACAGCCATTAGGATAATACATTAATTTTTCACATTATGGATATCAATTTGACTTTGATAATATTCAGAAATTAATTTGTTAAATGTGTACAAAGTAACATATTTTGTAAGTAGATCTATTTTATAAAGCACATTCAATGGTGAAAAAAAATTGTAAAAGAGCTTACATGCACTGTACATGATTTTTATTAAAATGATTTTATTTAACTTGACTCCTCTGTCTGTTTGTCGATTTTAAACCCATTTTTGGCAAAGCGAATTTCTTCAAATTTTGCATACGTGTTCAGCATCGATGACAATACAATAATCCATCAAAACCGATTTAATTACATAACAAATTTCGCCATAATCAATGGTTATGAGATTCTAATTAACGCACACACACAGCAATCATGGAGAGAGAATACAGTGCGATATAGAAGCATTCAAGTGAGAGACACATTGGATTGCCCCCACATGCCTCTTCTAGTGAGTGGAGTGGAGTAAAAATGTGTGCTGGCTTTGCTTGTTTACTCTTGTGAAGGAGTAGTCTTGATGATCATGGTGAGGAAGTACAGTCGTTTCCGGTTAATCGGACCACATCGGGACGCGATCATTTTGGTCCTAATAACCGGCTGGTCCAATTACACGAACATGCCCTATACATGTGCAACCAAGACGGGACGTGCTATAAGTAACATATTAAAATGTCATTATGACTTTTATTGTGCTGCACACGCGTACGGTTACATGTACGTTTGCTTACAACTTTGTTTATTGAAAAAGAAATCTACAAATTCTTCGAAACGATCTACATGACACTCAGCATGCGAAGCACAATAAAAAAGGTTACATTACCAAATTCCAGTCAACGTTTGAAGAACTTATCTAGTGTGATCTGACGCATTCTGTTGACACACTGCACTTGAACAAAATCACCACAAACATCTGCCTTCATTTCCCTCCTACATGAAATAGCAGCGCAAAGTTTCAATGCATTTCCTGGCATCCACGTCTGGATCCTTGACTTCACGGTTCCGTTTTTGAGAAGTTCCTCGTCGTCTTTCACATTGTGCCCATTCTTCTTGCAGCTCATTCTCTTGTTTTAACAAGTGCGCAATTGTAGTCTTTGCCAAGCCGGTAATTTCAACCAACCGACGCTGACTAGTGTTTGGTGGTTGTTGCTTGTTCTGATCCAGGAAATCAATTTTTTCAGCTAACGTCAAGTCCCGCCGTGGCATTTTGGCAGGGGAGACAAGACACGCACAGTTCAGACTAAAAGAGTTCTGATGAAATCTTGGTGTTTCCGGGTCAAGATGTGGAGGTCAGGAGAGCCACAAAATGCTCGCCATTCAAAGCTTTGGCACTAAAAGCGTCCAGTTTGACTTTCTCGAAGCAAAAGCTTTCTCGTGTAAACTTTAATCCTGATTGACAGGAAGGAATTCCTTGCACGGACACTCTTGTTTACGCTCAACTTCATGTCGCCAGCTACTGGGCGGTCTGTTTTAGGAAAGAAAGGGCAGTCATGATCACCCCCACTGGTTTGCACTTGGTACAAATATTCCGACTTCCTGACTTTTGATAAAAGCATAAATTCTCCTGGGGAGCCCAGGGATCCTCCCGATGTCACTGACCCGCTTTACATCCGCTTTCCGCGGGTGACTTGTGGCTTCTTTTTCTTATTCTCTGTCACGTTCTTTGGTCCGATTAAACGGAATTTTGGTCCAAATAAGTGAACAATATTAGGCTTATGTAATATGATGTGTTTTGGTTCTTTAGGATTCGGTCCGAATAAGCGGTTGGTCCAATTAGCCAATGGTCCAATTAACCAGAATCGACCGTATTGGTGTAAGCTTGCTGTTCTGTCGTCGATATTTTTTTTTCACATTGACTGAGTACTTGTGGAAAGCCAGCCCCCAGACACAGACAGACAGACACCAGAATGTCCAAAAGCACACTCCTTTATTTTCTTCACAGCACCACAATGCCTTATTCCAACACTCTTCTTTCTTTCTTTCTCACTCTCTCGCTCTTTTTTCTTTCTCTTTCTTGGACCTCCACTCCCCTCCTTACAAGCTCCGTCTCCTTCCTCCCAACTCTGGCTGATCTACTGGAGGGAGGCGTCCCATTTTATAATGACCCAGATGAGCTCCAGGTGCTCCGTCTGACAACACTTCCTGGTGTGGCGGAAATGTCAGGAGAGCACCCGGAAGCACTCTGGGTGCCCCTGGGATTTCTTCCAGCAGCACTTCCTGGTGTGGTGAAAGTTCTGCCATCCAGGGTTCCATAACCATCCGGGCACCCCCTGGCAGTGGCCACGTCCTCCCATAGGGATGAGCTTCCCAGCTCCGTTCCAGTGGCCCCCAAGCAGACCCGGGCGGCTGCTCTCTCGTGGCCCAGGGGAGGTATCATCCCTCTCGTGGACCGTCCAGGCGTCCCGGCTGCGTAGGGTCCCCAGCTGTCTGACACACACTAATCCATAAGAGCCGGAACAGAAAAATAGAGATCACAATATAAATCTTTTTAGTTTTCAAATAATTCTGCAAAGAAGATATATGTAATGCTTTTAAAGAAGCTTCCCATTCATTAAAAATTATTAAAGAAAACTAATTTGTAAAATACTCAAGAAGTAAAAAATAAAATATATATATATTTTTTTTAAGTAAAATGATTTTATTTACTTTAGTTATAAATGCACTAAAAAGCAAAACATAATTTTTTTCTTTAACCACAATTTTCGTGGTTATATGTGACTAAATATTGTACAATCATGTAGCACACATAAATTAATTAATTCAATCAATTAATAGAACAGCTGCTTTCATCATAAAATAAAAAAAAACAATGATATGTAATTCTCATTGTAATTCCCCACCATGCTAAACAAGTTTCAAATACTATTTGAATTAATTAATTTATATGCACCCCACAATTTTATTTAGTCACATATAACCACGAAAATTGCGGTTAAAGAAAATTTTATTTTTTGCTTTTTAGTGCATTTATGACTAAAGTAAATAAAATCATTTTACTTAAAAAAAAGTTTATATATTTTTTTTCATTACGTCTGAAGCCAAGAATGCACAAAAAACAAGAAGGCAGCATAAAGTTCTTTAAAGTGTCTAAGCCAAACGCTTTCTCTGCTGGACCACGCTATCTGCAGCTACTCAGCAAGGAAGACATCCAGACAGACTTTGTTCTTTTGGTATTCCATCATGGTTGAATTCTACCAGAGCCAGCAATAATCTCACTCTTTCAAAAGCATTATACACTTTAATAAGAAATTCAATGTCACTTAAATCACAGAGCTCGGCCATGTTCTAGGGGATTGTTTTTTCTTAAGATCATATATTTAGACTGATCTTTCTGTGTCTGCCACTTTAGCATCAACAAGAATGCACTATTTTTAGCAGAGAGCAGAGAAACAGCAGCGTCTGGCCTCTGACAAATACAACAATATCTCTTCAGGAAGAAGAAAAATGTGATTTACATTCAATCTATAGCATACAGTACTTGAAGTCTAACATTAGTTATTTCATGAGGGTGAAAAGGCAAAGCCCAATTATTTAAATTATATAATAAAACAGTGTGACATCTAATATGTTCCTTACTTAATAAAGTTAATAAAAATGGGGCAGGCCAAGGGAAAAATTGAGAGCACAGTAGTTCAAAATTATGGAGGATTACTAAATGCAATCTAATGTGTAAAACACACTGTAATTCAAAGCATTTGGGTGTGGTGCCTTTAATTTTGAAGTGACATTTTCATGACATGATTAAAAAGATATAATTCTAATGACTGATTGCTTTTTAATACAGCACGTAACGGAGAATGTTGCATTTCTTTCTTTAACTACGCATTAATCATTTCAACACTAAATGTAATCAAGTTATATATAATAAAAAATAAATATATATCATAAAAAAGGGTGGCATGGTGGTGCAGTGGGTAGCACTGCTGCATCGCAGTTAGGAGACCCGGGTTCGCTTCCCGGGTCCTCCCTGAGTGGAGTTTGCATGTTCTCCCCATGTCTGCGTGGATTTCCTCCGGGTACTCCGGTTTCATCACACAGTCCAAAGACATGCAGGTTAGGTGGATTGGCGATTCTAAATTGTCCCTAGTGTGTGCTTGGTGTGTGTGTGTGCCCTGCGGTGGGCTGGTGCCCTACCCGGGGTTTGTTTCCTGCCTTGTGCCCTGTGTTGGCTGGGATTGGCTCCAGCAGACCCCCGTGACCCTGTAGTTATATAGTTATATAGAGGGTTGGATAATGGATGGATGGATGTATATCATAAAAAAATAAAATCCTAAACCAAAGCAATAATAACAGCTGGATTGATCTTTTGAAAACTATACACTGATAATAATAATAATAATAATAATAATAATAATAATAATAATAATAATAATAATAATAATACATTTAGAACATTGAGCGCTTAACCCTGCTCAAATTATAGTCACCAAGCAGCCCAAAATGCACATGTATGAGGAGGAAAACCAGAATAACTGGAAAACCCACACAGGGCAATGTAAGGTATATAACACCAGGGTTAAGAGATACATTTTGCATTGTGCTGAATGCTTCTGGGAAACCACATTCAGAAAGTAGACGTATTGAGGGGCGGTTGTGCAAACAGCTTAGCTGGACTTTTTCTGGTCTGAGGTGTGTACATACCAATAAATGGCTATTACTGAGGGCAGCTTCTTATTATAGATTAAAAAAACTATGAAAAATCCCTGGCCATTGTCTTCTAATGTTCGGATGGTGATGTCTAATAAATAAATTTATAAATGTGTTCATAACTTAAGACCCAGATGATCTATGTGTTTTGATTGGGATTTATAGTAAAGCAATTACTAGTGTGAACCCACTGGGGATTTCTTGTAGCAACAGTCTCTTCAGTATCATAATACACCTAAATCATCAAAAATTCATTGAGAAAAGGTAATTCAAAAAGCAAAATTCAGGAAATTATTTTGTATTGGTTTTGTCAGTTAGGAACTCATTCAACAGAAGTAATAAAATTATAAATTAATTTACAATAGATTTTGAAAAAGCAAATGAAAAGCAAAAACTTACAGTACCACCTTGCATGTGTTTGGTTGATACAACTGTTACACTGTGATCCTGCGAATTACTTTTTGCAGAATAAAGCTCTGTTTGCTGTAATTTGTTGCTTATGCATTCTCGGGCATACATGTTGTGAATCAAAAATATTCTGACCTTTATTTGTAATGTAATTCCACATCAAACCCATGCAACACCCCCACCCACCTGCTCTCCATGAAAATCCGGTGCCTCAGAGAGAAAATTTGTCGTGGCACAGTTTTGCTTCAAGTTATGTATAGATTGTTTTACATATTGTAATATTTTTAATGGAGCTCGTATGCCAAAGGATTCCTGTTTGTAGTGTATTGTTATTTTATTAATTAATAATATTAAAGCAATTCTGAAACATTTTTGCATGGTTTCAGATAATATGGTTTTCAGATAATATAGCATCTTTTTTTTTGAGTGTACGTAGACAAACTCTGTTGAACTTACTTTCTTTGTGTATACCTATATAGATTTATTGGTAGAGGTCAGGAAGTAGATGAAAAGGGATGATGCTCAGAGTATATCATACTCATGACTTTATATTTATGTAGATTATGGGAGGCATCAGCTATAAGTCTACAGGAGAAAGAGGTAATTACTGAACTGATGTGTTGTAGCAGGCATTTATATTCTTACTGAGTTATAAGTGCATTTCTACATCATCCATGTTTCCTCTACCAGTACCATAACCTACCATAACCTCAGCTCTGGCTAAAGTAACAATAAACAGCTATTTTCATGGATATATTGTGCATGCTATGGTGGGCTGGCACCCTGCCGGGGGATTTGTTCCTACCTTGCACCCTGTGTTGGCTGGGATTGGCTCCAGCAGACCCCCGTAACCTTGTGTTAGGATATAGCGGGTTGCATAATGGATGGATGGATGGATATTGTATGTGAATATTCAAAAAATGTGGCAAAATTAAACTCTGAAAACCTAATAAGAAGGTGTGCACTGTTTTCTTTATGGCCTGCTAGACACAATTCAGCTAAAGAGAGTAATTGTATAATATAATATAATATAATATAATATAATATAATATAATATAATATAATATAATATAATATAATATAATATAATATAATATAATATAATATAAATGTCTACACGTGGAAGTGTGTATGTCTGTCTGTCCGGACTGGAAGTGTGAGGCTACAGCCTGAAGCTCAAAGAAATTGACTCTGTTGCTAAAGCGAAACCGCCGAGAACAGAGAAACTCACTTAGCCACTGATACACAAGTAAGGCAAGCACATCAGCAAAACGAAACCTCCGAGGAGAGAGAGAGAAACCTGCTTAGCCGCTTATAGACAATGGAGGTGAGCACGTTGTCAAAATGAAACTGCGAGAGAACCTCACTTAGCCGCTAATGCACAACTGATGCGATTGATTAATTGAAGTGCCAGAATCCATGGTTTCTAGGAGCCCAGGCTTTTTACAGCTAGAATAATCTATATATATAATTCACTAAAGCAGCTGACCATGGCAGGCAAGACGCAAGACAGAGCCCTGCCTGCCAACTCATAGAGCACCGCCCACCAACAATTCACTAAGCAGCTGTGCGCGCCGATGATTTCCGCACGTGTTCACGCAAGAGAGACACACACATACAGGCGCGCGAGAGACAAAAACCTACACAGGCGCGCGAGAGAGAGACACACACACACACACAGGCACGCGAGAGAGACACACACACACAGGCGCGTGAGAGAGACACACACACACAGGCGCAAGAGAGAGAGAGACACACACACACACACACACATAGGCACGCGAGAGAGACACACACACACAGGCGCACGACAGAGAGAGACGGCTGGACACATAGGGCAGAGAAGGCAGCTAAAGAATGCACCGGGCTTGATTTTGTTTTCACTTCTGTTTACAGCGAACGGTTCGTAGCGTGCATTGTTGCAATGTTACTTTTCTTGGTGGTTTATTAAATTACGGATTTTTCAAATGTTCATTTTTTTCCCTGTGCTTAAAACTCATTAAAAAAGTGATTTTAGCGAGCGGTTCATAGCGCTATAGCGCAAACTCTTGCAGTGTTAAGTTTTCTCTGTTGTTCAAGGTTTTCTCAGTGTTATTCAATGTTTTTACATTTAGTTTACTATTACGCTGTGCATTCTATGGTATAATCTTCTATCTATATATATAATTCACTAAGGCAGCCGACCATGGCAGGCAAGACGCAAGCCAGAGCCAATTTTCAGTCACGGACAATTGTATGTTGCTCTCTCCAGAGTTCCATCTTTTCATTCACTCACAGTCGTATCCTCAGATCCACCCCATTTGGACAACTGTGTCTTTCAGGAAGTGTTCACACATCAATAAATAATTATGCGGCGTAGCATGTTGGCTAGTATCATATAATATAATATAACATTTAAGGTACCTTATTCATGCTTACAGGTGGAGAGCCACAGAAAAAACTGCTTACTGTTCACAGTAGCTATTTATACAGTAGGTCCAGAGGAAGGTTTAGCCACTTGTGTACTGTTTCACAGTGAGTCCCTCGTCTGTCTATACATACCTCGACTTTTGTTAAGGTGCAGTTTATCAATCCTAAAGATTAGTTGTATTTAGCTTTCCAATCAAAGACTACTGTATGCTGGATGAACTGTGTGGTGTGCTTATTATTATAAAAGTTTGATATAAGGTTTGCTAGAGGAATAGTACATCAGGCCCCATGGTGCATGCTATTTGCATATGACATCATGCAATATGGTACCACTAAGAATGTTGCATAAAGGAAACGGGAGCAGTGGAGAAGAATTATGGTGGATAGAATCCTTCAAAATTAGCAGAAAAACGACAGAAGTTAGAGAAGTTCTTCAGGGAGAAATGCTTAAAAGAGTGGAAAAGTTAAAATACCTCTGATCAACTGTAACAGAGGATAGAGAGTTAGATCTAGAAATAAACCACAGAGTGAATCAAGTTGGAAAAATTAGAAAAGTACATCAGGAGAGGTATGTGCCTGAAGAATCAGTATAAAACTGAAGGGTAACATATCTAAAACAGTGGGTACACATGCATTGCCGTATGGATCAGAAACACAGGCAGTTAAAAAGGTGCTTGAAAGGAAACTGGATGCTACAAAAATGAGAATGTTGTGATGGATATGTGGAGTAACAAAACTTAAGATCAGGAATGAGCAGATCAGAGGTACAATTTAAGTTAGGAAAATCTCAATGAAAATACACAAAAAAAGCTTAAAGTGACACAAGCATGCAATGAACAGACTGGTGAATATTATGGGGAGACGAATATAGGATATGGAGGTGTTGGTATGGAGGAGAAGTGAACAACCAAAGAGAAAGTGGATATACTTTATGAAGGGGGATCTAAGAGAGAAAGGCCTGGCAGGTGAGGAAGTGTACAACAAATATAGTGGCCCTACAGGCACATGAAAGTGGGAAAAGCTGTAGAAGAAGAAAAAGTAATGGTCTGCTTGCTGGGCAAAGGGTTGCCAGGGAGAAACAGGTAGCAGAGGACAAGGATAGGAAAGTGTTGGCAGTGAGGAAAAACAGCACTGCCGCAGGGTGGTATGCCATTTAAAAGTACTGTAAATGTCAGAAGGAGCAAGACAGGGAGAGAGAGGAGATGGTGAAACTACTGATAGTTGACAAGAAGTTAAAACAACTTATTGCCATCAGTTTAAAAGAAATGAAGTAAATTTCATATATAATGTTGGCATCTGTCTCGGAGGCACCAGACGTCTTCAAAAATTGATAACATGGAAATAGGTTCCGTAGTCTGGCTTGTAGGTGTCATTTGTGAGTAGAACTTGGAACAGTTTGAATAGCTCTATTGATGTTAGACCTTTTTGCCAAATGAAGTAAAAACATGAATTAGTTAATTGCAACACTTTGTTCCAGCAGAACTGCTGCAGCAGGAGTCATTATTACCTTTATTAATGGTTTAATTGTACCTGATTTTAAAACTATTACTTTTTTAAACATGCTAGAATAGTGAAGACAGCAATTGATTATTTTACAAAAACTATGTTAATAGCACAGGACACAAAGGTTAATGATGCTGCCTTAAAGTTCTAGTGTCTGAGGTTTGAATCCCATGCTCTTATCCTTTTGGAGTTCTTCCTGTATCTGCATGGATGGCTAGACTCTGCAATTACTGTCACTACGATTTCTGCTTTGTTCTTTACACTGTCAGCATATCCTATGGCCATTCACACCCCAAAACTGAACTGAGCAGATTTAGGAACATTATAATATAGCAGCAGTGGTATGGAGAATCTCAAAAGGGGAGAGGAAAAGAAAAACTCCAGGTATCACGATCCCAGAACAGTGGCGTAGCTTTTGGGGCAAGGGGGGACATCTGTCCCTGGGCGCAGCATCCAGGGGGTGCCAAATTTCCCTTCCCCATTGCATTTTGGCAAACAGGAGGGGGTGCGAAATCTTCAGTTGTCCCAAGGCGCTGAAAACCCTAGCTATGCCTCTGTCCCAGAATAGATAAATACATGGCCTTATTATTTGGCAATACATGCCAGTTCTAAATGCCATGAAAATCTAAATTTTAACTTCCCGGGGTAATCTGTAGGTTTATCATCTGCATCATTTCAAAGATATGAGAACTGGTTTAGACACACAATTCAGTTCTCAATACGTGAAGTGTTTAGTTTGGATTACTAAGCTTTTGATTATCAATGGAACATTAAAGGAACAATACCTTCGAAAATATCATGCCCAAGACATGATGGGGACAGTCCAGGCTAATAATTATTAGTGTTTCAGTTAATCTTACACATAAACATCTACATGTGGAAATGTGTGTGTCTGTCTGGCACGGAAGTGAGAGGTAGAGTCGGGGTAAGGGCTCCAACTCCGAGGAAACAGAAACTCGCTTAGCTGCTGATACACAAGCGAGAAAAGCACATCAGTAAAACGAATCCTCCTAGGAGATAGACGCCCGGAATAGTTCCTTTCAATTACCCGACATCTCTACATTTCAATTTTTTTCTGACGATTTCAATAGTTTCTAGGACCCCAGGCTTTTTACAGCATGGGCTTACACAGCTAGTTATAACATAAATAATACTTAACATCAGGAACAGAATCAACAATGGATTGCTAAAAAGTTATTCACGTAGGATGGTACTGTTTGTATGTAGCCACTCACATGTCTCATAGTCTGAGAGAGTTCCCTTGTCTATGTTGCAATATCTGCATAAATAATCAATTCTACCATAATTCACCACAAATACTCCAAAACAATGATATTCTACATTATCTCACATAATAAACCACAAAGCTGCTTTCAGAAATAGCTCATGACTTAAAACAATATCATTGCCTTCAAGATCTTTTTGATCTTTTAGTTATAGGTGGAGTACCAGATCCCTTCCAATATATTTAAATTATTTTCCCAAAAGAGAAGAATGAGTCGCATGTGATCAACAATAGATCCATTATGTGCTAAAATGTCAGCTAGAGTCAAATAAAATGTAAGCACCTTGTGTTTTTTCTTACTTGGACCTCATGCATTTACAGCTGCATATTGGTACTGATTAACACTAAGGATGAATAAACAAGCATTTGTCACCCCTAACGTACTGCAACTTTTTAGAACGCACTTTCTTATACTGATAATTCATTGATTCATGTTTGAAAGGTACAATAGATTTCTTTATGGGTATATGTGGAGAATAACATCCCTTCTCTGTCTCAATGCCTAGAAATGAAGGCACAGGTTCAACATAATTTAAATCAGACTTATAGATGTTTTTCTTCTGTGATCCATTTTTTAAACTCAACTATTAAAGGTCCACTCTTTTGGGAGCGAGATCCTGCCTCAAGTGGAGGAGTTCAAGTATCTTGGGGTCTTGTTCACGAGTGAGGGAAGAATGGAGCGTGAGATCGACAGGCGGATCGGTGCGGCATTTGCAGTGATGCGGGCTCTGCATCTGTCTGTCGTGGTGAAAAAGGAGCTGAGCCATAAGGCAAAGCTCTCAATTTACCGGTCGATCTATGTTCCTACCCTCACCTATGGTCATGAGCTATGGGTAGTGACCGAAAGAACGAGATCGCGAATACAAGCGGCTGAAATGAGTTTCCTCCGCAGGGTGTCTGGGCTCTCCCTTAAAGATAGGGTGAGAAGCTCAGTCATCCGGGAGGGGCTCAGAGTAGAGCCGCTGCTCCTCCGCATCGAGAGGAGTCAGATGAGGTGGCTCGGGCATCTGATCAGGATGCCTCCTGGACGCCTCCCTGGTGAGGTGTTCCGGGCACGTCCAACCGGGAGGAGGCCCCGGGGAAGACCCAGGACACGCTGGAGGGACTATGTCTCTCGACTGGCCTGGGAACGCCTTGGGATTCTCCCGGAAGAGCTAGAAGAAGTGGCCGGGGAGAGGGAAGTCTGGGCATCTCTGCTCAAGCTGCTGCCCCCGCGACCCGACCTCGGATAAGCGGGAGACAATGGATGGATGGATGGATGGATCTTTTAATTAATCCATCCCACTTTTTACTGTGATTTCTGGAATTTCATAGTAATGTCATAATAAAATCACACATATGAAAATTTAATATATAAATTATCCAATAGCAGTGAGTAACTGCAGTCTTGAAATTCATTATGTCTATATATTCCAACTGTAAAAGACAAAGAAAGCTAAAAGAAATTTTTACATCTACCATGGCAAAGAACTTTACCAAATTCGGGCAGGGGCAAGAGAGTAGCAACATCTAATTTCTTTCTTGTGTTAAATGTACAAAAACATTTTTCCTACAATAAAACTTTTAGGTTTATCACAAGGTTAACTATATATTTTAAAAACTTTATAATTCTGCCAGATTGCTAATTACTTTACAAGGCAACCTGCTCAGTAGTTGTGCTGTTTATAGTAGAGACAGATCATGAAGTACAAGGCTTGCAGCACATTTACAAGAAGGACATGCTGTGGTCGTGTTTGAGGTCAGCACTTGACTGAGTTTGTACAGAGCTCTCTCCGTGTGCTCAGGGCTGTGCCTTTGGCCCTACTTCTCAATCACTGTTGCTAAGCAACCTCTTTAATCAGCCATTCATGCAGTTGGAGGTATGTGTATATTTAAAAAGAGCAAAACCTCATACCTCTGTTATTATTGTCTTTTTTGTGCTGTGCTCTTTGTTTGTAAATTTTTGAATTATTATATTTTCATTTCTGTGCCTGGCCATTGTTTATTGCCAGTCTGTGAACATGAGATTTTTATATATATTTGAACTTTTGATAATAAGGCATGTTTACAGTTTATTTCATTGTTATCCTGCACTTTTTACTCTTTCCCAGAGGGTGATCCGGCTCGTAAGATCCTCATTGTTGGGGACCCGAGTGGCTGGACCAGGCCAAGGGGTCGCCCACATAACACCTGGCTGCGGCAGATAGAGGGTCATTTCCGGAGGGAGGGACTGGACCGCGTGTCTGCCTGAGTTTTTTCATCATGTAGTGGGTGCGGCAATGTATTGTACCAGTGCATGCTCCCTGACTTGACTTGACTTGTTAGATGTTATTGCTATTGTTTAATATGTCCTACTGAATTTGCCTTTGTGGTACACTACTCTTGTATGTTCAGATAATAAAGACCCTGGATATGTTCCTCTGCAGAGTTAATAGTTTGAAGTTACAGATTAACCTGGCTACATAACTTCTAGTCGGTGCTGATGTAAAAAGTAACAACTGCAGTTGCTAAATCTTGTTTACAGTTAAACAACTAGAAGGTGCAGGGAATGACAAATTACATAACACCATGATGATTCTGCAGTATATTTTCAAATGTTCAAAGTATTTCAAACTCATGGCATACTGACAGACAATTCATGTACTGCTCGACTGAACCTGTGCCTTTACGAAGGGTTTCCAGGTATGACAAGTTCAATCTTAATCTTGGTCCGTTTATTTTCCTTTCTTAATTCTGTCTTGTTGTAGCGCTGCCACATAAAGAATAATGTTTTCTGCTGTCGATCGGTTGTTGGGGGGGGGGCGAACAGTCTTCCGGCGGAGATTGACAGCGGTGCCCCAGAGGTGGAACTTCCGGTTTGTTCGAGGAGTGATTTGCATAAAGCGCGCCGTTTTAAAGAGTAAAGGAAAAGGGAGAGAGAAAGGAAAAGAAGAGCATCGTATATCAGAAAAGGCAGATCAGATTCTGCTCTGGCCATGGGAAAAGCCTAGGAGCTCCTTTTCAGTCCTGTCAGAAGGTGGATGGTCTTCTCCTTTTACCTGGGAATCGATCGTTCTGCTAGTACCTACGGACTTGGGTGAGCTATCAAAACGGACTTACTTTCATTTAATCATGGCGCAAGTCTGACTGTACATCTTGTATGACGAAGAGGATATTGGATATATATAGTCCGCTATTTTCAGGACTCCGCATCAGCTTGACGGCCGTTACAGGAATGTTATTGTGGACTATCAGCGGATCTATTTATTATCACTAGAACGGGAATTGGGGGAATGAATACTTTTGATGTATAGATACATGTATATGTTGGTGGCGCTGCAAAACTAAGGGTTACTTAGGTTCGGGCGGGCGATCCATGTGTAAGGGATTAATTTTCTATTTGTTGTTTATTTGATGGTCTAAGGTGGGCTGTGACATATACCTGCATTGATATTGAGGGATTGTTTTATTAAAATAAAGACTATACGGGCAACTTATTAAGGTGTGATATTGGCCTATCCTTTTAACATCTGCCTTTAGCTAGGTCAGAATAGTGGTAGCAATTCTCTCAGGCTAGTGCTCAAGACGAATCGTTACAGTTGGTGCCCTCTCTGAGGACTAGGTACATATACGTCTTTTTATTCCCCGTATTTTGTCTAAATTTATTTAGAGGCATTATGAGTGTGTCTTCGGTGCCACTAGAACAGGAGGATGCCAGTCCGAATGTATCGCTGTGGGAGGATCCGGTAGCCCGAAGCCGACACGTCACCGTCAGGACTCCTGCAGGAACCCATGATCTATCTAGTCTATTACAGTCCATGTATCTGGAAGATCCTCCCGCACCGGACGAGGAGGACGGTGATGGCAACCCGCTGTTACTCGCAGCGGTTTCCGAACGTCTTGATGCTTTGGACGAAAGAATCACCTCTGTTGCAGAAAGTACAATATCTCGGGAAGAGGGGCTCCGCATCTATGTAGATACAGCGATTGCAGAGCTTAAAGACAACTTCACTGCCCAGCTAGCGGCTATGAAGAGAGAGATTGTGCAGTGTTTACAGCGGCGGGATCGCCAGTGAAAGGATGACCTGCGTAAGGAGATACGGAAAAGTATTTCCGCGATTAAAATGCCGGCTGCCCAGTCAACGCCGGGGGGGGGGGGGGGGGGGGGGGGGGCAGCGCGCGTTTATCAATCTCATGCGCTTCCTCATGTGCCGGTGCTTCGCTTGGAATTTCCCAAGTTTAAAACGGACTATACTTCAGAGGATGTAATTGACTTTTTGGAGTGCGGGGAAGCTTTTGTGGCTGCTACACCGCTGGGCAATGAAGAGCTTATGGGGGTAATAAACACCTCTTTACAAGGTCCAGGTAGGAGCTGGTGGCAGGCTGCCCGACACAAAATTACTGACTGGATTTCTTTTAAACAGGAATTCCTTAATGCTTTCCTTCCCTCCGGGTATAAGATGGAACTTGAAGAGCGTCTCCGGTCGATGGTGCAAGCCCCCACTCAGGCCATAAGGGATTTTGCTTACGATTATCGGGCTCTATGTCTGAAGTGGCAACCTGACATGGTAGAGGAACAGCTGGTATGCCGTATATTGAACGCCTGCAATCCACGCTTGGCTGGAGGATTGAGGGGAGTAGTGACCTCGGTGGAACAGCTGGTGAAGGTGGGTTCTCTTGTGGAACGAGACTGGACTGCTTCCAAAGAATACTGGAATAAAGTGCAGACTACAAAAAAAGAAGTTCAGTCCACCAAAGCACCTAAAAAACGAAGCAGCCTAACTGAAGTGGGGGTCTCAGTGGTCCAGGTACAGACTTCTCTTCTGGTGGTCTCAACACAGGTGAGGGGATTACACATAGATGCAGTCGTGGATACTGGGAGTCACTTCACCTTAATGAAGAAAAGCTTGTGGAAAAGAATGGCACTACCAGGGGAAAACCTCGAAACGGCAACCTCCGTCAAATTTATTTTGGCTGACGGCACCAAGCATGTGGCCGTGGGTAGGGTTTCGTTACCGTTCCAAATGGATTTGACCATCTGGAATGCTGAAGCCTATGTTCTGGAGGACAAGCACTTGACCATTCCATTGCTCCTTGGTCTGGATTTTACTACCTCTATCCGGATGTCCATACATATGCATTTGAGGAGCTACTCTATAGATGGGGGTGAAATGAGGCCTTTCTTATCCAAGGCTCGCGAAGATTTGGGATGGTTCAGTCTCAATTTTTATGCTGCTGAGGTACTGTCCTCCAAGTCCAACTCACTGGCAAGCGTTCTGGAACAACCCATGGAGGTGCAGCCTCTATTATGTCGATGGTCAGAGGTGTGGACGAAAAAACTGGGTTTGACGCTTGCAATAACTCATATTATAAGGACTAAAGATGAGATCCCAGTTTGGCATCGGGCATACAGGGTATCCCCCCAGAAGAGGGAAATTATAAGAGCGCATCTGGGCAAGATGTTGCAGGATGGCGTCCTAGAACCATCAACTTCTCCTGTAGTCCTTATCAAAAAACGGGATGGGTCATATCGTTTCTGTGTAGACTATAGGGGATTAAATGCAAAAACCCATTATGATGCTTATCCGATGCCCCTAGTTCAAGAAATCTTGGAAAGTCTGCATGGTGTAAACATCTTTAGCACCCTGGACCTCCGCTGTGGATATTGGCAGGTGCAGATGGAGGAATATAGTAAACCAAAGACAGCTGTAATTACCTCTGAGGGATTATTCCAATTCAGAGCCATGCCGTTTGGGCTGAAGAATGCTGGGGCTAGTTTCCAGCGTCTGATGGAGCAAGTTCTCAAGGGGTTAATTGGGAAAATCTGCTATGTATATGTTGATGATATAGTGGTGTTCTCCCCAGCACTGCAACCACATCTGCAACATCTAGAAGTAGTCTTCCAGAGGCTACAACAGGCACATCTGACACTAAATGTGGAGAAGTGTTGTTTCCTTCAACCCCAGATTAAATTCTTGGGCCATGTCGTATCGGGAAAAGGGGTCGAAGTAGACCCTGAAAAGGTGGCAGCAATTCAGAACTATCCTAACCCCACCGATACTAAAAGTCTGCTGAGGTTTCTTGGTCTTGTAGGGTGGTACCACAAATTTATCCCTCGATTGGCTGACATCGCTGCACCCTTGCATCACTTGCAGAAAAAAGATGTTCCATGGGAATGGACAGTGCAATGTCAGGAGGCAGTTGAACAATTAAAAGGGGCCCTCCAATCTCCACCCATCCTGGCTCAACCTGATGTTCAACTCACATTTCAAGTCCATACAGATGCCAGCAACATCGGGCTTGGAGCGGTGCTGACCCAAACGAGCGAGGGGGATCAGAAAGTAATTGCTTATGCATCAAGGGCTCTGCATGGGGCCGAGCTAAATTACTCCACCTCGGAAAAAGAATGTTTGGCGGTGGTCTGGGCTGTGGAAAAATGGCGCCACTTCCTAGAAGGGGTGGAATTCGAGGTCTTCACGGATCATAATGCCCTGACTTGGGCTTTTAATCAACCAAAGACGTCATCTCGACTGACCAGATGGGTTTTGCGCCTCCAAGCTTTCAACTTCAAGGTATTTTATCAGAAGGGCTGCAATAACATTGTCCCGGATGCGCTGTCCCGGAGTTATTGGATGTCTGGGGATATATGTATGGTAACTACTCATACTCAATGGACAAATCTACCTTTAAGTATGCAGGACCTACATAGCTCGAGCACAAACCAACTGTCCTGTGTGCCAGAAGGTTGGTGAAGATTCTAATGAGAAGGGACGGGATCGCATACATTTCAAGGACATCCAGGGTGTCCTTTTCCGTGTGGTGCCGGCCAGTCTCGGAGGATCCAAATGCCAGGTAGTGGTCCCAGAAGAGTATGTATCCAACTTCCTTAATTATTATCATGACAGTCCTTTTGGTGGGCATCTTGGGCGAATGAAGACTTTGATGAAGGTTCTGGAAGTAGCTTGGTGGCCCTCCATTCGAAGGGATGTTTGGAGCCATTTGAAATCCTGTAAAATCTGCCAACAATTGAAGAACCCCCCTGTTAAGCCAGTAGGATTTCTCCAATCCACTATTACATCTGAACCCGGCGAAATGCTGGGAGTTGATTTGATTGGGCCTTTACCTTCATCCAAAGCCCAAAAGACAGTGCTAATGGTGGTGGTGGACTATTTTTCAAAATGGGTAGAACTCTTCGCTCTCCGGGGCGCCAAGGTTCCAAAGATCTGTTCTACTCTCAAAGATGAGATTTTCACCCGCTGGGGGGTCCCAAAGTATATTGTGTCTGACAGGGGCCCGCAATTTACTAGCTCTATGCTTCAGGAACTGTATATAGCGTGGGGGATCAAACAGAAACTTACCACGGCTTACCATCCACAGACGAATTTAACGGAAAGAGTGAATAGTACGTTGAAGACTATGGTAGCCTCCTATGTGGGTGAACGACACCAAGACTGGGATAAGTGGCTGCTGGAACTCCGATTTGCCATCAACACAGCGGTACATGAGGACACTGGTGAAACCCCTGCTCGGGTGGCTATCGGACGACAACTCAAAAGTCCCCTGGATCGACTTATCACCCCAGCACCTCTCCCTGATTCAAAAACATACAATACAATTCAGATCCTCGAAAAATTAAAGCAGCAAGTACAACGGAGGTTAGTGAGTGCAACATCCAGACAGGCTAAGTATTATAATGCACGACGGCGAGCGGTACCCTTTGCTGTCGGGGACTTGGTGTGGACTAGGACTCACCCACTCTCCAGTGCTGTCAACAGATTTGCTGCTAAGCTAGCGCCCAAGTGGGGGGGTCCAGTAAGAATAATAAAACGATTAGGACCGGTTAATTTCCGCGTACAAAGGGGTAGTGGTGTAGATGCCGTAGTGGAAAGAATACATGTGGCCAATATCAAGCCCTACTTTGGACCCGCCGTGCCGCCGACTGGGGGTGGGGATCTATGTAGCGCTGCCACATAAAGAATAATGTTTTCTGCTGTCGATCGGTTGTTGGGGGGGGCGAACAGTCTTCCGACGGAGATTGACAGCGGTGCCCCAGAGGTGGAACTTCCGGTTTGTTCGAGGAGTGATTTGCATAAAGCGCGCCGTTTTAAAGAGTAAAGGAAAAGGGAGAGAGAAAGGAAAAAAAGAGCATCGTCTATCAGAAAAGGCAGATCAGATTCTGCTCTGGCCATGGGAAAAGCCTAGGAGCTCCTATTCAGTCCTGTCAGAAGGTGGATGGTCTTCTCCTTTTACCTGGGAATCGATCGTTCTGCTAGTACCTACGGACTTGGGTGAGCTATCGAAACGGACTTATTTTCATTTAATCATGGCGTAAGTCTGACTGTACATCTTGTATGACGAAGAGGATATTGGATATATATAGTCCGCTATTTTCGGGACTCCGCATCAGCTTGACGGCCGTTACAGGAATATTATTGTGGACTATCAGCGGATCTATTTATTATCACTAGAATGGGAATTGGGGGAATGAATAATTTTGATGTATAGATACATGTATATGTTGGTGGCGCTGCAAAACTAAGGGTTACTTAGGTTCGGGCGGGCGATCCATGTGTAAGGGATTAATTTTCTATTTGTTGTTTATTTGATGGTCTAAGGTGGGCTGTGACATATACCAGCATTGATATTGAGGGATTGTTTTATTAAAATAAAGACTATACGGGCAACTTATTAAGGTGTGATATTGGCCTATCCTTTTAACATCTGCCTTTAGCTAGGTCAGAATAGTGGTAGCAGTTCTCTCAGGCTAGTGCTCAAGACAAATCGTTACATTGTGATGTCAGACTAAAGAGCCTGTCTTCTTCTTGCTTGGATCAAAACACCTGTGTTCATATTTTTATGTATGCAAGTTCCAGGTGAGCACTCATTGGTTGTCAACTCTCCCATGAGCCCATCCCTGCAGCTGTTGATTTAGTTCCTAGAAATATCAAACTTCACAACTGACAGTAATGCAAGAGTGCCACAGCTTCCCCTAACTCACCAAGATATTGTAGATGAACTCTGTGACTAAAAATCACTGCAAAAGTCATGTAGTGTGACAAGGGCTTTAGAATAAATGTGACGAGCCAGCTGAAGAAAGCAGATGAATTCATGCTGGTTCTTATTTGATGGGGACAAGGAAGCAGTACGAAGATCAACAACTGTGACATCAACATACAGATGAATCCTGGAATTGCGAAAGTTGAAGCCTAACTGCGTCAGTAAATGAAAAAGAAAACAGGCCCAAGAGTGAACTTCCTGAGTAAGGATTTGTGTATATTACTTTAAACATCTTTAAAGCTCTGCATCGGTCTGTCGTGGTGAAAAAGGAGCTGAGCCGTAAGGCAAAGCTCTCAATTTACCAGTCAATCTATGTTCCTACCTTCACCTATGGTCATGAGCTATGGGTAGTGACCGAAAGAACGAGATCACGAATACAACTGGCTGAAATGAGTTTCCTTCACAGGGTGTCTGGGCTGTCCCTTAAAGATATGGTGAGAAGCTCAGTCACAGGGGCTCAGAGTACAGCCGCTGCTCCTCCACATCGAGAGGAGTCAGATGAGGTGGCTTGGGCATCTGATCAGGATGCCTCCTGGACGTCTCCCTGGTGAGGTGTTCCGGGCACGTCTAACCGGGAGGAGGCCCCGGGGAAGACCCAGGACACGCTGGAGGGACTATGTCTCTTGGCTGGCCTGGGAACACCTTAGGATTCTCCCGGAAGAGCTAGAAGAAGTGGCCGGGGAGAGGGAAGTCTGGGCATCTCTGCTCAAGCTGCTGCCCCTGCGACCCGACCTCGGATAAGCGGAAGAGGATGGATGGATGGATAGTTTAAACGGCTTAGCATGTATTATAAGGGTAATTTGAGAGTTAGTCAAATAGTAAGCAGTTTATTAATTAAAATGAAATGATAAACCATGTCAAATATTCTTTTATATATAAATGAATAAGACAGCATTGTGTTTTATTTTGTAAAGACCTGGACAATACCGTTAAGGACCTACAGTATGTAGCAGTAGTACAAGCACTATTATCGGGTCTTAATTTCATCATAAATCTTTACTGGAAAAGTAAAAAGGTTTCTGTAATATAAACAAGTTCTGAGAAATTCAAGATGAGTCAGTATATAATAAGATTAGAGATTATATAATATTTTGATATGCTAAAACAAAAGCACTTTTTGAAATTACAGTGAGATGATTTGTAAAAGAAGAAAGGCTAAAACATTAACAAAATGTTCCATTATCTGATGCTAGGTGCAGTGAATGAGGGGATAGGAGAATCATGGATGATGTTTTCAGGATGTAAGAAAAGGGTAAGTTGTTGGCTGAGATATAATGGTTTTCTGGACTTTGAAAACATTGTTTGAAATAGGTGTGCTTTCTTCTAATGCAGGAAACATACAGTGGTGTGAAAAACTATTTGCCCCCTTCCTGATTTCTTATTCTTTTGCATGTTTGTCACACAAAATGTTTCTGATCATCAAACACATTTAACCATTAGTCAAATATAACACAAGTAAACACAAAATGCAGTTTGTAAATGGTGGTTTTTATTATTTAGGGAGAAAAAAAAATCCAACCGACCCGGAAGTGGTTTCTGGCACAACCCACAAGTCCATTTCCTTCCGGGTCAGGGCAAACAGTCCTCTTCTTCATCCCGGGAGCACACAAGAGCCCACTAGCCCCCCTACAGCGACTCCCGGTGGTCCCCAAGGTATCCAGCAGGGCTGTGTATAGAAACTACAAAGTCCATGAGGCCCTGCTGGAACTCGGGGCACCATCATGCTGTCCGGAGGGCTCCTCCTAGCGGCCTGGGGGTGGCGACCGGAGTCCATAGCCGGTCGTCCATCACAATATATATATATATATACGGTATATATTGTGACAACTGCGGTGGGTTGGCACCCTGCCCAGGATTGTTTCCTGCCTTGTGCCCTGTGTTGGCTGGGATTGGCTCCAGCAGACCCCCGTGACCCTGTGTTCAGATTCAGCGGGTTGGAAAATGGATGGATGGATGGATGGATACATTGTGACAAAGCCACTATACCAGTGCTTAACCCGACACAGACAGAGGCAGGAAGCACACTGATAAAACGAATAAATGTTTTATTTTTCTTTTCTTCGCCTGTGGGCAACGCTTTCCTCATTACCCACAGGCACAACACAGTCCCAATAAGCACTACCACAACAATATAAATAACTCTTCCTCTTTTCTCCTCCACTCCTCCCGACTCTGGCTTCTGGAGTGGTGGCTGCCGGCTCATTTTATAGTCCACCTGGAAGTACCCACACGGGCTCAGGAGCAACTGCAGCACCCCCAGGCAGCACCCCCAGATCCCAACAGGGTTGTAGAGGACCCCATCGCCAATGGAGCCCTGCAGAAATCCGAGGCACCACTGCCACCCAGGGGGATTGCCATCTAGCATCCCATGAGAGGTACTGTTCAGTCCATGCTTGTTCCCCTGAACCATATAAAGAAGAGGTGTCCCGGCCGGGCAAGGTTATCCGCCACAATATATAATTATATATATATATATATGTTATACACATGTGATTGGGAGACAGCTAAAAGGTCTGAATGATAGTAATTCCACGCCAGACCAGGGGGCAGCTAAGTGCACTGACTTTCTTTTTCAATCCCTTGCAGACCATCCATGGGAAATGACGTCACTTCTGGTCCCGGCACCTTTGATGAAGTCACTTCCATTCTCGGCATATAAAGCCGCCATCTTTGGAAACCACAGTTAGTTATGTTCTGGACACAGTTACTTAACCCTTTTGCGGCCAGGGCACATTACACGGGTGACTGCCCCAAATCTTTTGATAACTTCGTGTCATTTTTTATGACTATATACAGTATATATATATATATATATATATATACATATATATATATATATATATATATATATATATATATATATATATATATATATATATATATATATATATATATATATATATATATATATATATATATGCATGTAACTCAAGGGTTAACTAAATGTAACTTAAAACTGAAAACCAGGAGGTGTCTGTCTTGTTTTAGAGAAGCTACCAATTTAATTTTCCAAGGTTAGAATAAGGTAAATGAGTAATTAACACCCCTCCAGAAAGCAGGGATAAACTGATGGGAAAGCCCACACAACCCTCCTATGAAGCGCTCACAGCGCTGTCAGCATTGAATATTTAAATACTTGAAATTAGATCTTCTGAAATGTATACTTTATCACACGTGTGTCAGAGAGTCACCCTTCAAGTTCCTGCCAGGTATGTAATTCCACCCCAGGCTGAGAACCAAGAAACTGGCTAGTGAGGGCAACTGACTCCGTCCCTGGGCCATAAAAGCATGACCACCTGAAAGTGGGCATCACTTTATGACCGAGCAACTGAAAGAGATGGAAATCCTCTATTATCTAAAAGCGGAATTACTTTGCCCCACTCTTGCATTAGCCTATAATTTTTTGTTGTTATAATGCCATCGTTTGCTTGTTTTTTTTATTATTATTTGAAGTAAACAAGGATGGCTGGGTTGGTGCCCCAACATTTATTTTGTCATGACCTGTCATTCCCTCAGATGACCACAACTTGCACATATAAACTCTTATTTTACTTGGATATCTTGCAATCTTAAATTACCCAGCTGTCCATGCTCTGCGCAGACACTCGTATTGGAGCTTTCACTCTCCCCAATTTCATCTGATTCGTCTTTGTTCCCATTGCTTTTCTCCGGTTCCTTTTATCTCTCAACTTTTTATCAGCATCCTCACCTGATGCATTATTTATTTTTTTTAACAACACTGACCTGACAGTTTATTTTCATTTGTGCAGCTTCCAGTTTTCATAGCACAATTTTTCCTTTATCACATTAGCCAAACAAAAAACAGGTAAGTATGATGTAACCTATTCTTCATAAAATTTAAAATAAGCCTTTGAAATAAACTTTGTTTATTCAGAGATTACTAACATTATTAAACAAATATTTTATGCAGACTTTGCAATCCAGGAGCACAAAGGGCTCAAAGTGAGAGGTACAGGAGCTGAGCTCTGGTTAGCTTCAGCACAAATTAAGAGCCGCTTTATATTAACAATATTTTGTTTTCTCCAGCAATTATTACTCCCATTTTCAACATCAGTGAGATGTGCTATATAGGAAAGGGAATAATAACCAATCCACTAAATATGAAGTACAAATTATAACTAGCTGCCCTCCCACCCCCCAAATATGATATATTACTTAAGGAAATAATTATCTAGTCAGCTAATGTACAGATGGTTAATTATTCCCTTTTCCTGCCTTTCTAAATCAGCTGCTGAGATTTACTGCATTTGTATAATTTTTCGTTTTGTTCCTGCCCCAATCATGACCGTAACTAAAATGTGTTTTAAAAAAGTTGTTATTCCCCTGAAGCTGACATGATCATGCTTATAAAACAAGCAAAACCATTACATCAACTCCCATTTTATGCAATCCTGATTCTAATGGATGTTGTATTCCTGACACCAGGTAAGGCCATTATTGCTTAGGTTATGACTGACAGAAGTTGAGCCTTTGGAAGCTAAGAAACCAACTTGTAAACTTGGTTTTCCTCACACATCTCAACAGTATTTACAATAGTTCAGAAACTCTAAATTGGTGCAGTATAAACGAATGTGCTCTTTGTGCATCAAGGACACATCCTGAGTTGGTTCCTGCCCATCCTAAAAAAATGAAACAGGTTCATGAAATTGATGCATAAAGACAGGATAAAATGCTGATCTGCGATATAAATTATTATAATATATATGACTCACTTTTATTTTCATGGTTTCATTTAGACACCGTGACACTAAGCAATAATATGTGACAAACTGTGGCCATGTGTAATGCTTTTGCAGAATTTTCTCAGAAGTCATAATACCGGAGTTTTACATACTCATCACTATAACAGCCTTTTCTTTTACATGAAGTACATCAGCCTTAATGGATGTGACACAAGCACAATAAATGTTTCACGTTATCTAAAGCTTTAACGTACACTGCTTTTAATTCACAGAATAGCTTCCAGTAGATAATAGTCTTTAATGCAGTTGTCAATAACAGTTCTCTTCTGATTTCCCTTTTTAATGGAATTGTTAGTCAAGGATGGCAAGTGATCGGTCCACTGGCAGCTGTTGAAGAGTTCTTGATTTATTGAAATGGAGAAAATGATGTTCCTATCAGAACAAATAAAACAGGAGCTGTCAGCAGATGGTTTAGAATTTCAAACAGGGAAGTATACGTTTTTGAAAATTGGAAAAACCCTCCCCCAAGCTTTTACCTGCCAAGTCGCAATCTTTGTTTTCTTAAAAACAAATCTGCTTTCTTTCATCAGTTACATATTCTCCTAAGTGTAAATGCTAATCTAGGAAAGTGTACATTTTCTAATTATACAGTACTATGTGAATTCCAAATAGCTACCTATTTTGAAACAGCCAAGGATTTTATCATGTAATAATATATTTTTAAACATGTCTTTACAATAAGAAAATCCATAAAGCCTACCATTAATGATCCACTTCTTCCCTGTCAAGAATTTGATGTCGCTTGTCAGCTTTAATTAAAGCTGACAAAAATTTCAGGAACAGCAGATTGAAGGTGAAGCCCTTGTTTCACAGCTCATCAAGCTTTATCCCTAAATATTATTCTAAGGCTAATTGTATTTTATCTAAGAGAACATTCACAGCTATGGTATATAACCATTTATTAAAATTCTTTCTTATTTTAGTACTGCATGTAAAAAAATAAATAAATAAAAATACAGATAAAACCTTTTTGTTCCTATTACAACTATCCATATATGAGACTGAATTAAATAGTATTTGGCTGTAAAAGTTATGAATTCTGATGATTAAAAAAAATTGAATTATAAACAGTTGACTCCACAGCCTGGACTGTTGGAGAAATTATGAATAGCATTTTTTTCTGATGAAGCAAATGCTGAAGTATGAAGATCTGTATACTATGATAGCGATCAGCATGGCTGCAACACCTCATATACAGAGTATATAATGCTGATGGCATGTAAGGCAAGAGATATCTGATATCAAATATTTTTGAATTTTTTCTGTTACCTGTCTGCATTAACATAGCTAGCTATTACTGTATAAATATATAAAACCTGCAAACAATCAAGAAGATCATCAAAGACAAGACATTGAAACATGGACAAGAAAGAAGTAATCCTGAATGTAAAAATTAGGTAGTGTCAACCTGGAGTCCATAAAGGATGACAAAGTGACCTGTGGTTGCATGTTTACAGCAAAGTGATCAAGAAACCAAGTAATGAGCACCATGATGGCAAAAAGAAAAACAGCAACAACTGCTGAGTGCCAACTACATTGCAAAAGGCGATTACAGGATGAGGAATGAGAAAGACTAAGAAGACAAGACACTTCACTACACAGACAAGAAGAAGTAATATAGCCTGATATGGTCAGGAAAATTCAAAAAATGTTAGGTTGTGGCAACCTAGTGGCTATGTCACTGGTGGCCAGAAAAGTTTATTGCAATACAAGTACATTCCTCACAAGTCCGTATATTGATAATCTTCCAGGACTTTGTACAAACATGTTCAGAATTCCTAATCAAGTGTCATTATTTTGTTTATTGAACATCAAAGATCGCACTCTATTAAACTTAAATATAGAATAGCAAAGTGACCTGTGGTGAAGTGTTTTAAGGTAAAGTAATCAGAAAACCAAGTGATAACCGCCATAATAGTTTGAAGAAAAAGAAGAGCAGTAACATCTGCTGAGAGTCAAACAAATCACATATCAAAGATTGCTTTTACTTCCTTACTATTCTGCCCAATGTTGCCATGTATGAAAACTTCCCTGTGGTTCAGTGTGGTCGTAGAAAGCTTAAAGTACTCGGCACATCCATGTAGAATGATAAGGATTAGCTTGAGGGATTTTGCTGGAAGTACCTCATTGTAAAACGCAAATGATTTCCAGGGTCATATTATAACAAGAGATGCATGTAGGCAGGGATCCAGATTGTCCTGCACCACAACTAACCTGACCCTGGATATTATATACTTTAAAGATACGTTTTGCATGTGACTGGAGAAATTCAGAAAGTAAGATGACCAAATATTGGTTAACAGTAAGGGGTGCAGAATTGTTCATTCGCTCAAATAAGGGTCCTTCTGGAATTCAGGTGGGCAGGGCAGCTGGATTTCTGAATCTCTGTTTGGTCTGTTTGTTTAGTAATGTAATCCTTGTTTTGCCGCTAAAACACTGACAAAATGAGGCAGTGCACATTTTATCTACAACACACCTGTACAAACATGACCATTTTACAGCCATAAGGCGATGTTGCCTACATGTCATTTGGATGTGGTAGGCGAACCGAACAGAATGCACCACACAGGTGGCAGAGTGGTAGTGCTACTGCCTCACAGTAAAGAGATCATGGGTTTGTGTCCCGGGTCCTCCCTGTGTGATGGTGCTTTGAGTAGTGAAAGAAGTGATACATATATGTAATGAATTATTATTAATAATAATAATAATAAGTTTTATTTATGTAGCACCTTTCATACACTCAAGGACACTTTACAATTCAATAAACATATTAACAATACAAAAGAAATTAAATACAAGAAAATGAATAATACTCATGGGAGAGATGTGTTTTTAACAGGATTTTGAAATAAATAATAGATTTTTCCTCGCGAAGGCTGAGAGGAAGAGCATTCCAAAGTTTAGGGGCTATCACACTGAAAGGTCTGCCACCCATAGTTACTAACCTGTATTTAGGTACATTGAGTAAGTTAGCGTCTGATGATCTTAACAAATGACCAGCAGCTCATACAGATAATGAGGGGCTAAACCATGAAGGGCTGTAAAGGCGAGAAGAATAATTTTATATTTGACTCTTGAAAAGACTGGTAACAAATGCAAATCATAAAGGACAGGAGTGATGAGAGTAGATTTTTTAGATTGTGTAAGTAGACTAGCAGCAGAATTCTGAACATATTGTAATCTATTGATATATTTAGTTGGGAGGCCGTAAAACAATGCATTTCAATAGTCCAGGCGGGTAGTGATGAAAGCATGAATGATTGTTTCAGTATCCTGCACACTGAGGAAAGAATGCAGATGAGCAAAGTTACGAAGATGAAAAAAAGCCGTCTTTACAATTGAGCTAATGTGTGGTTGAAAAGTAAAAAGCTGGTCAAAGATGACACCCATATTACAGACTGACGCTCAGGGTTCAACCAGGATCCCATCAACGTCAATTTTTAGCCTACGAAGGGTAGAGAGGACAGATTTATTATTATTATTATTATTATTATTATTAAAACAAAGGGTGAACAAGCAGACCCCTCATAGACAACAAACCAGCCAGTGTTTGTACCTGGTCTCCTGCAGATGATAAGAAAGTCTAAATGCAAAAACAATATAATAAATCAGCTCTCTGCATTTGGAAGTAATGTTGCCACTCCTCATGTTAAGTAGGAAAAGGAATTATAAAAGTCGTATTCCATGTTGGCTGCTAAATTACGGACAGGTGTAATAGTGTAATGAATTCTTGTTTCACTGCCTTTAATTTTAACACAATACATGTAATAAAAGGAACAGGTATATGTAGATACATAATAACTAACACAATAGCTATAGCTGTGTCAAAATGTTATACTTAAAAAGGTTACAGATATTAAAGAACAATTTAAATATACTTCAGGTAAAAAATTGATTACTTCAGAAGGAAAAAATGTGCATTTTCAAGCAGTAAAAGTGGATTACTGCAAGAACAACGCAATAACTGAGGACTGTTTGTGACATTTCCAACACTGGTGACATTGTAGTCCAAATGGTAGTTTACTTTAAAGTAACATACACCTGCACATTAAGAAGAAATATTTAAGAACTGGTTTTCCGGAAAATAAAGCTTGTCATTCTGTGGTCATTGTAGCTGCATGTTTTATGGTCTCGATATTCTACTCTGTCCAGTATGGTGCTTTTTGTCTACACACATACTCTCCTGACTGCACCCTTGGTGTTTTTACATTTTTTTGATGACTCAATCGATTATTCCTGAACCGCAATATGTAGATCTATCTATTATCAAAATAGTATCTCCTGGTTCAAAATTTGTTTTTGGTGTAAGTCCTTTCTGATGCAATTGAAGTATTGGAAAATGCTGTTTAGTCCATCTTTACCAAACCAAATCAGCCATGTACTACTAAGCAGGCAGCATGGCATAGTTGGATAAGGCTATGGACTTCAAACCCTGAGGTTGTGGGTTTAAATCCCACTTCTGATACTGTGCAAACATAAGTACCATATACTGTATACTCGTGTATAAGTCGGGTCTTGAAACCCGAAAAATCGATCATAAAATCAGACTCTGACTTATACACCCGTTCAAAAATACGACACCTAATTTTTTTTTTTGTACATCTTCTTGCTTCCTCCAAACTCACACCAGTTTCTCAGACACATCGAATTTTGTTGCAGCAGCGCAGTTACCAATTTCTTTCGTAACTTCAACGACTTTTCATTTAAAACCAACTTCATATTTTCATCTGATCAAACACTCCATTGCAGATAACGGATGCTCTTACGATAAAGGTGTATGAGGGTGTGAGATACACACAACACAAAACAGTACAAACGTCGCTTTGGAATAGTTCGGATATTACTGTGAGGTCACGTATGCACAATATATCGAAAAAAAAGGCAGGTTGCTCTGTGATTACTCTCTCAGGTGGGTGTTAGCATATCATAATCTCTTGGATCAATCCGCATTCAATTTATACAACCGAAAATGTAAAATACCGGAAATTATATGGTAAAATCAAGCCCCGACTTATCTGCGGGATAACTTAAATGCAAGTATATATGGTAAGTCACTTAACCTGCATTTACTCAAATAATAAATGAAATGCAACCAATTGTATGTCAAGTGTTGTTGTGATGTAGCAGGTCTGTGGCATGTGCATTTTAGATGAATAAATAAATAACACGCTCATATTTTCAGATAGGATGTTGGTAGTATGGCAGAGTGGCTCCAGGCGGATGTGGGTGTAGGTGATCCCGCATTCAAGTACCCACGTGGGGGAATTGACCTGTTCCCTCATTTATGCCAGAGTATTGAATTCCGCACCTGCACGCTCCACAGGGTTTTAAAAGGAAAAGTGCAAGACGAAGGAGGAAAAAGAAAGAACGAGGAGAGAAGATGTGGGGGTAAATTAGAGTGAAGATGGCGAAGGCAGTGAGTGAGCAAGAGGAGTCAACACAGTAGTGTGCAGGCAGGTAGCCGGGAACGTGAAACCTTTGGAGGAGGGTGGGCTGGCACTCAAAGGGGGCTGAGAAGAGTCATTCTGGCTGAGTGCACCTGAAGTAGCAGGAGTGACCCAGTGCTAGAGTAGGACGTCCGCATAAGGCTGAGAAATGGCAAATGGAGTTGAAGGAGTGAGACTTGGCAGGGAGCCCTGCTGGGAGCCTGTGGTGACAGTAGGGACCTGAGCCTGTGATTTTAAAGGTTGGTTGTGCCTGTTGAAAGGACATCTTCTCTGGCTGCAGGATCCCATGGCGAAGCTTTCTTCAAGCATAGCCATTCTTAGTTTATAGGTTCAGTGATATCCACTGCACATATGAATTTAACAAAACAGCTTATAATCTCTATTATTTTCAGTGAATGAATCCATTCAATTTGTTCTTTTTGGCCATTCATGTTCTATCTTTAATAAGAAAGTTCTTGTTTCCATGTGTTGCCTTTGATGTAGCTTTCTATGCTCAGTCTTCCTTAATGCTATTTCAGCAGAAATGATTATTTGTGAAGGTTGTGAATGATCTTGTGTCACTGTGATTCTGTTAGCAACAAACACCTTGAAAGGAGTGCTTTCATTTCATGTATTTTAGCACCGTGGTGCTAACAGTTCAAAATGCAAATTCTTGAAAGGGTATTTGATGTTCGCCTTTTAGCATCTTATCCATTTTAATTGCCACAAAAGCAGTTTTAGCTCTAGTCTTGCATCAACAGTGTCACTCTTGACTTTCCCATTAAGAATGTACAGTGTCTCTTGCTTTTTCCATTAATCAAGAAATATTCCATAACATTTTAACAGGCATCTACAAAATGGTACATTTGTGAGGACTTTATTGGTCCAATCCTTACTGGTTTGATGCATCTGCTTACTTTATAGTGCACAATTACCTTCAAGTTACCAATTTATTTTTTCCATTTCTGAACATACTTGCCTTTCACTTCTTCATCCCATCCATGTTTCTCTTTTCACAAGTGTCTTAAGATAAACTCAGCACAATTGATGCTAAAAATCCAAGGGGTCATACACTAAACAAACAACAAACAGTTTGCACCTTTATGTACATTTATCTGAAATTTAAAGCAATTACTTTTAAAATAACAATAATAATAATAATTGTAATAAAAATAACTTATCTATTAGCACCCTTCATAACACTCAAGGACACTGTACCTACATATATAGACAAAATAACGTTTAAGAATGAAACAAATACAATGCCTAAATTGAAAGTATCTATTGTAATGGACACAATCAATGTTGGTGATTAAAAAATGCTATATAAAAATGCATTAAAGTATTCGAAACACCCATCACAAACAAAGTTGCTTGCCTGAAGACGGGGCCTGAGTTGCCTCGAAAGCTTGCATATTGTAATCTTTTTAGTTAGCCAATAAAAGGTGTCATTTTGTTTGGCTTTTCTCAATACTCAAACAGTAAACCAACTCTTGAATATAACCTCACAGCATAACAATACACATAAACAGATAATACAATACTTATGAGTTTGGTCAGGGGTGACCAACCTTTTTCATGCCGAGCCCACCAAAGAGACTTACCTTTGGCTGAGGACCCCGTACCTATCACCTTCCAACAAATGACATATCCCACATGTCTATATTAAACTGCTATACGGACCTACTACCTGTTAAGTGCATGTAACAAAACTATACACAACAAGGCACTTTTACTATGGAAAAAATAGACTGTTCATAATAAATGAATAACTTAAACTCAACCTAGGCCTAGTGAGACTTTTGGGGTTGGATATTCTTGCACATTTTGTCCACTCTGGGTTGCAGCTGGCTTAGAGACAATCTTGCATCATTTTTCACATTTAGATGTGCTCTGTTTTTAGTTTTCAGTACTTTCAATGCAGAAAAACCTGCTTCACACAGGTATGTTGTTGCAAGTGGCCGGTAAGAGGCATTGGGTGGCTTTTTTGCTCAACACTGAGTATTCGTTTCTGAGATTGCTCCAAAATTCTGACAGGGTAATGATAGATTATTGCATTTTCACAATCTGCTAACATCCTATATATGTGGATGTGTATATGTATATATATATGTTTATATGTATATATGTGTATATGTAGATATGTGTATATGTACATATGTATATACAGTATATGTATATATGTATATGTATATATATGTTTATGTGTGTGTGTGTGTGTGTGTGTGTGTGTATATATATATATATATATATGACAGCAACACTCATAACAATGACAACACAATTACATTGACAATCATGTTACGTTATTTTTAAAATGTTTCCTTTTCTTTTTCATAACCTCTTTAACACACTACTTCTCTGCTGCAAAGCGTGGGTATTTTGCTAGTTTCAAATAATTCCTTTTGTGACCTCGATTCAAGACAATCCTCTTCAATTCTAGACTCAAAAGGATTTCTGATCCGATCTAAATGATGATGTGATTGCAGCGCTGCATGCTCTGATTCAAGGTATACGCATGCTTCAGAGCACACGACTGATTATCATAACAGCTAGAAAACTGGGAGTTCTCAGATGAGAGAAATTGATGCAGCTCTTCGTGGAGATCAGATACTCATCGTAAAACTGCTCCACGAGACAGCCACTGGAACTCAGAATGCAAGGCTTTCAAAACTGTCGCCCATGTCACCGCACTGTTTGGCAAACAGCATTTGCTTAAGGCGATGTGCTTTGGTACTATTTAAAATTTGAACAATCTTATTAACATGACAACTCCACTATGCTTGCCTATCATGGCAGCGGCACAATCCTTATAGACGCCCATGCAATAAGACCAGTTAATTAAATTTGCTTGCATTAACGCATCAAAAACTTGAAAAATGTCCTGATCTGTTGTCTTCCCCTAAATTTCTTTGCAGAAGAAAAGCATCTCAACAGACTTTCTATCAACAATAAATGTGACATAGATAATAAACAGTGCTGGGTTAGGTACATCTGTGCTTTCATTCAACTGCAAAGCAAACCAAGGACTGTGTTTCACCTGTTCAAGTAATTGGTATGTTACATCCTCAGCCATGTCAGATATCCGTCTATACACAGTGTTGTCTGACAAATGGGCAGTGTCAGTTTTAGTGGCAGCTTCCTCACCAAACTATTCCCGGAATGTGTCTTTGGTCACCGGTAATATCAGATCTTCTCCAACTGTATGAGCTTTCTTTGCACAGGCAATTCGATACAACACCACAATAGGCCCTGGCTTAGTTGGTCTTCTGTTGGCACATTCACCTCACATTTCATATTCTGTTTAAGGGAAGAAATTAAGCAATTTAGAGGAACAATGAAGAAAGTTTGGGGAACAAATCTTAAAAAACAAGTCAATTAACTCTTTTGAGGCAGGCGTTGACTTGTAATGACATATAGTAGTGTCTTCACACAGCTGCCAGCCGTTACACGGACGCATTCAGCACTATGATCAGCTGATACTGGAACATCACTTTTGTTTTCGATCTCAAGATCACTTGTATCAAAATCAGAGAGCGATACGTCAGAGTCCGATTCAGCAATAATACGCAAAACGTTCTCTATGGAGTATTTTGTTTTGCGCATCCATTTCACTGTCTCGCCAGATCTGCCTTTAGCTCTGTGTAAAGTCGTCTCTGGTGGCCAGCAGCTGCTCTGCTTCGCATTTCTGCCCTCAAAGAGTTAAAATGAATTCAAAAGAAGTTAATTAACAGCAAAAACAGGTCATGAATTAAGAATGAGGTTAGAATGAAAGACTGCAGTCACTGCGGCCCTCCAGGACCGAAGTTGGGGACCCTTGCTATAGAGTCAGTTCAACAGAAATTCACCAGTCACATTCAACACATATAGGTCAGTCCTCCTGCTCTGAGTGTCTTCATCACCTCCCTTATCAGCAACACATTCTAACAGATGATACAATAGAAGACTAAACTAGTGATTTTGTGGTTTATAATCAAATACCTTAGCCTGTAGGCCACACTGCCTTTATAAATTTGTACTCAAAGACATTAACAAAACTGTTTCCCTGATCTTGTATTGTAATAAGTAATTTAAGAAAATGAATGACTGGATTAATAAATTAATATAAAACCTACTTTGTAATCTTTTTAGCTTGTGGCATTATCAATTACCATGAAAATGTGTCTTTTACTGTTAAAAATAAACATTCAAAATGGTGGAATAATGCCTCAATAGATACAACATAATTATCAGGAAACTGTAACCTAATAAACTGTACAATTTCCTAAGATTTTAATATTTTGTAAACACTTCTGTCTTTGTTTCGGTCTCACACTGCCTTCAGTTTTACAGTAATTTGTTTGCAGCTGTTGCTAGTAGTTTTGAATTATGCCAGATAAATGGCTGTTTTCCCGTTGAGATGCTTGTATCTTTTTTCACACATACAAGTGAATGCTTCAGTTACTGCCCTCTTTGCAGTAATGAAGACAGACACCGTTGTCTGGAAACACACAAGTTCTTGCTCAACTCCTAATTAAATGGAATGACAAGCTGAGGGATTCCCTGCATATTTTACAAAGATAAAGCAAACTCCTGCCATTCACAGTCTATAAACATATCAGACTTTATTTTAGCTACATTGGTAATTTCTGCCAAGAAGGGCTGCTTTATTAGGATTAAAACTAACTTATTTTTTTTTCTTGCCTGACCATTAAAGTGGTTAGAAATAGCCAATAATGAAAGTAAGTTATCGCTCACTTGTAATGGGGCCACTTTGGTAGAAGATTGTTAAGTTAACAAGTAATATTACAACATTATTGGCCCAAGATTATTGAAACATTCTTGAATATAATGTAAAAAATGCATCATCTGTAATACTTGTGCCTCCAAGTTGATCGACACAGCATCTTAAAAGACATATCTTGCACCGTGCGATTACTGATTCATTCACAGAGGACCCTAGATTATACCAAACACATAAACATAAAGAAAATATTTTAAATATTTATAATGCACTTATTACAAATTAAGATTGTTACTGTTACATTCATAGCATTTAAAAAAAGTATCCACTACACACATGTCTAGGAGTTATCTTTGACTCTAGCATGTCATTTAAAGCGCGTATTACAAAGTTGTCCAAATCATGTTTCTTCCATCCTAAAAATGTTGGGAAATTAAGGCACTTTCTAAATAAACAGGATTCTGAGAAATTAATTCATGCTTTTATTTCTAGTAGGATTGACTACTGCAATGCGGTGTTCACTGGAAGTTCCAACTGTTCTTTATATAGCCTCCAGTTAATCCAAAATTCTGCTGCAAGAATTATTACAAGAACAAGAAAATACGAACACATAAATCCAGTTCTTAAATCCTTACACTGGCTCCCGGTTAAGTTTAGGGCAGATTTCAAAATCCTACTTTTAACATATAAAGCATTAAATGGCCAAGGTCCAGCTTACTTGTCTGAACTTATCATGACTTACAAACCAGAGCGCACATTAAGATCTCAAGATGCTGGTCTGCTTATGGTTCCAAGGATTAATAAAATAACAGTGGGAGGTCGAGCTTTTAGTTACAGGGCCCCTAAACAATGAAATGGGCTGCCTGCCACTATAAGAGATGCCCCATCAGTCTCAGCTTTTAAATCCCGGCTGAAGACTCACTACTTCAAGTTTAGCATATCCTGACTAGAGCTGCTGATTAACTGTACAGACTGCATCTCTATTGTTAGTCATTAGTACTAAAACATAAGTAACACGATAGTTTAAATTTGTTACTTACTCTCACCTATTCTGTTTCTCTTCTCGGTACTCAAATGTGGCACTTGGTGCCACGGCCCACCTGCCAAGTTGTTTTGCCTGCCTAAGGTAAAGTCATCCCTGATGGAGGATCGCAGGAATCGTGGGGTAGAGGGGTCCTTTCATCGGATTGGCTGGCCCAGCGCTGTTTCAGCTGTGAAATGGCCAAATGGGGGAGGCAGCTTGATGGCTGAGGTCTCCAGGACTCTGAACAAATCCAAATCATATTATGTGATATCATCTACTGTTAAATTCTGGTCCTAACTTGTAAATTTTTTATTTTTATACTGTATTGAGGATTTGTTCTGTTCTGTGTAATGTATTGTATTGACCCCCTTCTTTTTAACACCCACTGCACACCCAACCTACCTGGAAAGGGGTCTCTTTTTGAACTGCCTTTCCCAAGGTTTCTTCCATTTTTTCCCTACAAGGGTTTTTTTAAAGCTTTTCTTTGTCTTCTTAGAGAGTCAAGGCTGGGGGTCTGTCAAAAGGCAGGGCCTGTTAGGTTTAGGTTTAGGTTTATTTGTCATATATAGGTTAACACAGGGTCAACATACAATGAGATGTGTATGACGAGAAAAACAAGTCACTCAGCCTAGATCTAATAAAGCTAAAAAAAAAAATAATTAAAAAAAATTACAAGTTAAAAATAGACAAGCCATATAAAATAAAATATGTACGTTTTAAAAGAAGTTATAGAGCAATATGAGTTGAATGAGCAGCAAGTACAAATGACAGTTATTGCACAGATAATGTTTTATGAGTACAGATGCATATTCCATAAAGTGCAGGTGCATGTTCCAGTCAGTATTCAGAGTGTGTGCAGGTACAGTTTGTGTGTGAGTATTGCAATGTAGATGTAATGCAATGTAGGTGTAATGTAAGTGTATGTAAGTGTTCAGGTGTTGCTGTTGAGGAGTCGAATGGCCTGGTGGTAAAAACTGTTCTTAAGTCTTGTAGTCCGAGCAGCCAGACTCCTGCATCGTCTACCAGACGGTAACAAGGAGAACAGCTGGCGTGCTGGATGGCTGTGGTCCTTTATGATGCTGCTTGTCTTACGCAAGCACCGATGGAGGTAAATGTCTTCAATGGCAGGAAGACTCTTGCCCGTGATGTGCTTTGCTGCCTTCACCACTCTCTGTAGTGATTTCCGGCTGCTGGCAGAGCAGCTCCCATACCAGACAGTAATGCAGCCCGTCAGCAGACTCTCGACCACACTCCTGTAAAAGTTTGAGGTGATGTTGGCATTCATGCCAAACTTCCTCAGCCTCCTCAGGAAGTAGAGCCGCTGGCGAGCTTTCTTAACCACAGTGTCTATGTGAAGGGTCCATGAGAGATCCTCGGTGATGTTTACTCTGAGGAACTTGAAGCTGTTAACCCTTTCAACTTCTACGCCGCTGATGTAGATGGCCTGGTGTTCTCTGCCTTGCTGTTTCCGATAGTCCACGATCATCTCCTTGGTTTTGCTGACGTTAAGAGACAAGTTGTTATCCAGGCACTAATTACTCAATGCCAGCACCTCCTCTCTGTAGGCCATCTCATCGTTGTCAGTGATAAGGCCTATGATGGTTGTGTCGTCTGCAAACTTGATGATGGTGTTTTGCAACACAGTCGTGGGTGAACAAGGAATACAAGCACACAGCCCTGCGGCGCTCCTGTGTTTAAAAGCCCATTGTTGCACTTCTTGTGTGATTTTGGGCTATACAAAAATAAACTGTATTGTATTGTATGTCTGTTATGCGGTGGGCTGGCACCCTACCCAGGGTTTGTTTCCTACCTTGCGCCCTGTGTTGGCTGGGATTGGCTCCAGCAGACCCCCGTGACCCTGTAGTTAGGATATAGCGGGTTGGATAATGGATGGATGGATATATGTGTGTTACTGACAAACAGTAGCTTTTAAAATATTTTCAATGGCTTGATTATAAATCTTTGAACGTCGACCTTGACAGCTTTTAATACAAACACAGGTAAAAGAGTAGTTTTAAAGCAAAGGCATTTCACTTTGACATTGTTCGGACTGTAAACATAAAACTGTTTGCTTCTGCACAGACTGTTAATATTGTAACCACCTACATCAACAAAACAGGGTGCCACATGTGTAGCTGGAAAGAGGTATGCAAATCAGGGCTGGTCAGACCACCATGGCGTGGTGATGACTAAGAATTTCACTCTACCCGCACTTGATGAAAACCAGCAATTAGGATGTTGAGATGAGGGGATTGGGAATAAATAGAGGGGTGCCAAACAGAACAGGTGCACTGTTTTTTAAGCAGTACATGTTGTTGAAGTGCTAGGGGATCGGTTTTGTGTGTGCAGGACAACAAAATTGTCGTCTGCTATGATTGCACCTGCCAACTGCAGCAGCATCTTTCTTAGATAACCTTACGAGGGCCTGAATGTGTAATACTTCTACAAGTATCCCACGGGCCACAGTTTGCTGACCCCTGATCTAATATCGATGATGGAAGATATTTCAAAAACAGCAGTGAACCAGTAGTACCAGCCTAAATGAAAGAAATCAACAGCAAATACCTGATCATTATATAAAACATTTGCATCTCTTTTTTATTTTTTTAATTAGTAAATCTATGCATAGTCATTTATCAACAGTCCAAAGATATTTAGGCTCCCCCGACATCATAGGCACAATAGACTGTACTCATGTGCAAATTACGGCATTTCCAAGCTCATTAGATTCTGACTTAGTAAGACACAAATTATTCATAGCATCAATGCACACATCAGTCCTTTAAATTACATGGACATGTATGGCAAGTTATATTGTGCAATCAGCCATTCTGATGAGGCCAAACTCCATTAGCAGGAGTGACACTGGGACATTTTGGTCGAAGCTGCATATTTCTTTTTGGTTGTGTGGAAACCAGCCCTAGACACAGACGGACAGACACCTGAATGTTTACAAAAAGCACGCGTTTATTTACATAAAGTCCACACAGCACACGGTGCCCCTGCACCACACACCCTCTCACGGGCCTTCTAGCGGTCCTTCACCGCCTCCACTCCTCTCCACCAAGCTCTTTTTTCTTCCTCCCGACTGCAGTTAATGACTGGATGGAGGCAGCCCCTTTTATGACCACCCGGATGTGCTCCAGGTGTTTGCTGATTGACTTCCTGACGTCCAAGGCCGCACAATCGTCCAGGTGCCCCCTGCCGGTGGCCACCGGCCCTGATAGGGTTGAGCTTCTATGCTCGAACCCCGTGGCCCCATACCAGGTGGGGCGGCTGCCCTCTTGTGGTCCTGGGAAGGCACAATCCCTCTTCTAGTCCGTCCAGCTATGGCGACTAGGCACAACCCCCAGCCGACCACCACAGTTGCTAAATGTGCAATATATGTTTGCATATAAATTTTCTGAATATTCTTATAATTTTGAAGTGTGTTCTTGTATATAATTTTCAACTGTTGTCAAATGCACTTCATAATGCTACTGATTACTTACTTACTTTAAGTGTATGAGGTATGATGTTCACAAACTACAATTAAACTGGACTATTAAATGGAAACTTTTTCAGTTTGAATAATGCCATTAACATTTAATTATGTATTGAAATTAGTTAGTACAGTAATGTGGTTAGGCATCGACCTGCTATGGATTGCTGTGCATCCTCCCTTACTTTCTTGATAGCAAACACATTTCCTTTGTTTTATTAGAGTTCAAGTATTATTTCAACTGCTGAAAAGACCGCTACTGCATCTGTTACATGCTCTTCTACTTTAGGACAATAAAATTCCAAGCATTTTCATCCTGTCCAATAATATATCATCCTCCCATCAGTTTCACGCTTAAATTCACACGTATTCCATCTGTAGATATACCATCCTCCTCTGTCTTATTTGAACAATGATAGGTGTTATTGATGATTATCTGGCCTGCCTAAATATACCATAAGTATGCACATAATTGTGAATTCCCTCAGCCTGTCTTCAGTGACAAGAAACCTTTGGTGTTCGTAGAACCGATTTGAGTTTAAATTAGAAAAGATGGTTTATTCAAGTGAGACTTCCTCAGCTTGTTTTCACTTACATAAATGCACTTCGTGGAATACCCCCAGATGGAATATAAGCCTTTTGAGTTGCACCCAAATGTCCAAAACACATATGGAAAAGGACAGTGGCATATTTATAAAGTACAATTATTTATAATTATAAATAATAAATAATAAAAAAATGTGAACTAGGAACAAACAACAGAACAGGAAGAATGACAAAATTCACAAAACACTGCAAAACAAAGATATAGATAGATAGATAGATAGATAGATAGATAGATAGATAGATAGATAGATAGATAGATAGATAGATAGATAGATAGATAGATAGAACTGTATTTGGAATTATGTTTTTTACAGAAGTTCTTTAAATAGATAGATGTATAGATGAATACATAGACTCACTCTCACACACTATAGTCTGAACACACACCACAATAACTAAAAAGAAAGGAAAGTTCTGACTTGGCTGTCACAGTCACAGTGAGGCATTATGTAGACATATTGCTGTTGGTATAAAGGATCCTAGGTAATGTTTCTTGACACAATTCCGCTGAATACTATGGTGGCTGAAAATCGTCAGTGTTGGTGTGTCGGAGAAAGGATGTGCAGCATTGTTCATAATGGCACACAGTTTTGTTTTAATTCCTTCGCTACAACCTCCAGGAGGTCCAGAATGTGTCCCATAACTAAGCCTTCCCTTTAATCAGCTTGTTGAATCGGGGGGTCCACTCTTAAAGTGATGTTACTAGCCCAGAACAGCACAACATAGAAAATCGCAGTGGCCATCACAGAGTTGTAGAAGATGTAATGGATGTCACTACTCATTTTAATGAAACACAGTCTCCTAAGAGTCTGCATTTCCCTTTCTTATATAGCACTTCTGTGTTACAAGATCAGTCCTTCTCATCATTGATGTGGACCCTCAAGTACTTGTAGAAGTGCACCACCTCTACATTCACTCCCTGAATTTCTGTCCTGACATAGAGGCTCTTTGGTGTGGTGAAGTCAATAACTAGTTAATTGGTTTTGCTGTTAAGTTGCACAAAGAAACAAAGTTCTCCCCCTGACTCCTATACTTGGTCTCACCCAACCCTTATCAATACACCCCATAAGTGCAGAATCATCTGAGAATTTCTGGAAGTGACTTGGTGTTATATTTGTAGTCAGAGATATACAGAGAAAAGAGAAAATGAGACAGGGCTATTCCTTATGGTGTTCTAGTGTTGCTCAAATCCATTTCAGAAATATAGTCCTTGAGTCTCACAAACTGCGGTTTGCCCAACAGATAGTCCCTCACCAGGACACTATAGGCTCATCCACCTGCGTCCTCTGAGTTACCACTTAACAAGGATGGCAGGATGATATTGAAGGCACTGGAGAAATCGAAAAACATAATCATTACAGAGTTGCTAGCTTTGTCCAGGTGAGAAGAAGCCTTGTGGAGCAGATAGATAATTGCATCCTCCACTCCAGTCTTTGCCCGATAGGCAAACTGCAGTAGGTCCAGATGGTTGACCACAAAAGGTCTCATATAGTCCAGGACCAGTCTCTCAAAGGTCTTCATGATGTGACACTTAAGTGCCACTGGTCTGTAGTCATTAGATGAAGAGGTGCCTGCCTTCTTTGAAACAGGAACAATGTAGGTTGCTTTCCATAGCAGCAGCACTTTCTGGTGCATTTAATTTAATTTAATCCTGATACTCTGTATATTCAATTCATTATAATAACTATTTATGGTGGCTCTAAAATCCGTACTAACCCCTACTCTCTCTTCTGTTTCTTTTTCCAGTTTCTTTGTGGTGGTGGCCTGTGCCACCACCATCTGTTCAAAGCACCGTGATGTTCCAACATTGATGGATTAAAAGCAAGAAGTCTGCATGACCATCGTCATCAAGTCCTTCCGTGAGAACCCTAAATACAAAGAGGACTGTTTCATTTATGTGAGGTAGAATGTCCAGAGGGGACTGGGCGGTCTCATGGTCTTGGACCCCTGCGGATTTTATTTTTTTTCTCTAGCCGTCTGGAGTTTTTTTTTTTGTTTTTTCTGTCCTCCCTTTCTCTTATTCTATGTTAATTAATGTTGTCTTGTTTTAATTTCTTACTTTGTCTTTTATTTTTCTTTTCTTCATTATGTAAAGCACTTTGAGCTACATTTTTTGTATGAAAATGTGCTATACAAATAAATGTTGTTGTTGTTGTATTAAGCACAGATTGAAGAGATGACAGAGGACACCCCAAAGTTGGTCAGCACAGGCCTTAAGAACTCAAGGACCGACTCCAACTGGTCCTGTGGCTTTTCTTGTGTGTAGTCTATCTATCTATCTATCTATCTATCTATCTATCTATCTATCTATCTATCTATCTATCTATCTATCTATCTATCTATCTATCTATCTATCTATCTATCTACCATGTTTCTCCGACAATAAGACCTACTTCGAAAATAAGCCCTAGCATGATTTTCAGGCTGCTCTGTAATATAACCCCTACCCCAAAAATAAGCCCTCATTAAGATCGTCAGCTGAAACGTAAGGCAAGGTTTATACTTCACGCGATGCGACTCGTGTGCCTGAAACATCCATTCAAGTCCGAGGACACCTTGCCACAATATCTCTGAAAAGGATATGTATATGATTACATCCATCAATTCAGGGATGTGCCCATTCCAGCTGCATCTGTGCAAGACAGAAACAAAATCCCTGGACGGGGCATCAGCTCATCACAAGGTGAACACAAGCACACACATACTGTACACTAATGTCATTGTAGCTTCATCAAATTCCCAAACCTTCATGTCTATGGATTGAGCTTCTGGCCATCTCTCACAATGTTTTAGCACTTTGCTATGATTATCGGATGAATTTAAATAATACTGTAATTAAGAATGCAGCAACACTGAATATGTCACAGTATCCCATCACTGACAGAAAAGGTGGTAACAAATTACGTCATTTATAAATCTTTTATTTCCAATGGATAATATAGGTTATAATGCTTTACCATTTTGTAATGACCACGTAAGGTTAATTTAAATGAGAATACAGCAACATTAGATATGCTAAAAAAATCCCTTGAACCTTTCTCCAACATTTGTTTGTCATTGAACAAGAATTTCATATACTCTCAATCCACAACACTCCACCAAGTTTCATCTTACGGACCAGGCTAGGACATGATGTTTATTTGCCTTGGTTACCATGCATAACTCACACTGATCCTCTTTGGAGGAACATAAACAGGCTCATGTGAGCATGGCATCTCAAATTAAGTGAGTCTTACTAAGCGTACTTCATGGAATACCCTCTGGTTACTGTCAAGTGATTCCTGAACTGTGATGTGTGATATCATCACTTCAAAAGTATAAATGATAGTGGCATCTTCTGCCTCATGTCCAAGTTTTTTCTGTAAAATTCTAAAAAAAGACTAGTGTGTAAATTATTTTCTTTGGTTTCGGGTTTTGACTTTCTTGCATTATTACTTTGTGTTCTGCCCTACACGTTGTTAACTGTTATTTGTTGAGCTGGGCTCCCCCTTTGTCTTGTCATTTATTAACACACCTGTTAGTCACATCTCACACTCACAGTGGTGCCATAAGTCTGTGAAACTCACGTAAAGCATGTAGATCCCATAATAAACATTTGAATACAATATACTGTACCCCATATGTCTCACGTAGGCACCCCTTTATCTCTTGTTTCGGTCACGTCCGAAGCGTATCTTTTGGGTATATAAACCCCTGGGTCTGGTTAGTTGTGGTACGCAGCAATTTGAACCTCTGTCTACGTGCTTCTCTTTGTCTTGATCCAACTGTGGAAATCACTGGCCTTGTAAGTGTCTTTTAAAGCTTTATTGTTTAATGTACAGTATACTCTCTGCTATGTATTGGTTTGTAAATCATTCTTTATTGTCTTTGGTTCTACACCTGTAAATGCCTGCATGTTTCTTTTGTATATATTTCAGTTTACAACGATGTACGTCCAGTAAAAGCCTTCAAGAAAGCTCACCCCTTGTCATTTTTATGTGGATGTGCCGAGTTGTTTAAACTCTCTGTGGTCACATTGCATGGACAGTGCAGAGTGAGGCAGAAAACTTTGATTAGTTTAAAGCATTGGGCTTCGTTATTTTGCCATTGACCCATCAGTACAGTTAATGTTCTGGTCCTTCTCTTATTTCCCATTCTTTTGCTTTTGTGATCTACCTTGTCATTCCTTGCAGAACAGACCTTAAATCCGCCCGAGTGTTTTGTCACCAGGTAGCTAGCCTGCATGATTCACTACAGTTTCCAACCCCAGGCCTCATCCCATTAACCAGCTTTAGTTGATTAAGCCCCCACCATCTCCCTACACCAAGACATCCACTGGAGACCCAAAGATAATGTGATGAAAAAGTTAATATCAAGCCCCCACTCCCCATCACACCAGTCCTCTGACTCTGGAAATTTTCCCCAGGTTTCAAGTGATGGCACTCTAAACTTCACCATCCCTTATCACATGCATGTATTACCAGCCTCAGGCCTAGAGGAACCTGGGCTAGGTACCAGCCACTTTTGCTACAGGGTGTAGCCACAGAGATATGGTGAAAAAGCATAAAAGAAGCAGCCAGCAGTCATGAGTCTCAAACCATACTTCTCTGTTCTCCTTTATTCTCATTTACCCAGAAATATATAAATGCTTCAATCTCTACATAGATCAACTTGACAATCAGTGAAACAATGGTGCATGCCAATTTTCTCTGCGGAACAAACAGTGTAAACACATTTACTTTGGTTCAACAATAGTAGTGTGGTCAGCTATCAAAAAGTACCTGATTAGAAACCAGTGAACCCAGAACTCGTTAATTTTCAAATGAAGCAGGCAGTTCTGTATCACCACATTGTGTGTGGATGTGATACTAATCAAAGCAGTCTGACTATTCAAAGTTGGTGACTCAAGACAGGTAAATATTTATGTCCTGTAGAAAGCCATCAACAATAACCAGTAGCTGAATTTTCCAGAAATTTTGCCTTTTCTATAAAACACTGGTTTATAGCCCATTACACTAAGCAACACACAGAAATGTCATTTTCTTTAAAACACTGAATTCTAGCCCATTACACATGCTCCTATAAACTTCATGTAATTAGTGTGAATGCACAAATGCTTACCTGCTCCAGCTTGTTCCCAAAGAAGCCCTCTGTTGCACCTTGCACTTCCACACAGAAACCTACCGTTTGCATTTCTGGTATGCCAGACATTCAACTAACTATAGTACTTAGTGCAACCTACTGACCACCGCTTCTTGAACAAGTAAAGCACAGGGGAGTGGTACACATCAGAGTCATCTGTGCTCCACTGCTCTTCTGTTGCCCTTGCGCCTAGTATGGTTTCTTACAATCAGAAAAACGAGTCCAGTGTGTATTAATGCATTTAAAATGTGCCTTTGTTGAATAACGAAAGTAAAACAGCCTTCCAAAGGAAAGTAAAATCAAACAGATCTGTGAAGCCCCTCTTCATAAGTTCACATGACAAATTGTGTCATCTGAAATCCCTATAAAAGATGACATTGTGGCAGGTTCAGCACCCTAGCTTTAGAGTAAAATTTGAACTTCTCGTTCAGGGCATTTAATGTTCTATTGCAGTGTTTTTGAATTTTGGAGATGTTTTTTGCATGTTCTCCCCGTGTCTGCGTGGGTTTCCTCCCACAGTCCAAAGACATGCAGGTTAGGTGGATTGGCGATTCTAAATTGTCCCTAGTGTGTGCTTGGTGTGTGGGTGTGCATGTGTGTGTCCTGCGGTGGGTTGGCGCCCTGCCCGGGATTGTTTCCTGCCTTGCGCCCTGTGTTGGCTGGGATTGGCTCTAGCAGACCCCCGTGACACTGTAGTTAGAATTCAGCGGGTTGGAAAATGGATGGATGGATGGTTTTTTGATTCTCTTTTTCATTTTATTGTGGTTTAGATGCTCTTTTTATGTGACTGTGTGTGTTCCTGTATTCTGTCCTCCGCTTTTTTTTTTTTTTAAACCACTGTTCGGCTTCTTTTTTGATTTTCCCCATAAGATCAGTTACTCTAAACTACACCTTTTAGACCCTTTACTATTTTAAGACTTTTTACTACACCCAGAACCATCCACAGGCCATTGACCAGTCATTGGTGATCTAAAGATCAGTGTCAATTGCATCAGGAAGCATGTGGTTAACAGTGGAGCTGCAAAGGCAAAAACAATTACCTCTATTTCTCTGAATTTTTTGACATTGGGAAACTAAGATGGTTTATTTTTCTGTCCATCAGAACAGATATTTCATGTTGCTGGTGAATTGACAGAGATGGTGCAAACATGTAAGGGGCCAAAATCTATATCGCCAAAACAGCTCCTGCTAGGCAGTCCACTTCTGGAGGTCTCATATTATATGACTGGTGTTTTTTCCACAATCCGTAAGGTCATGACAAGCAAGAATTTAAGATTAAGGTCAAGAGCAAGCAGGATTCAAAGCTGTAAGTATGAATAAGTCCAAAGTACCACTTGTTATAATCCGCTAAACATTTGTCTATTTTTGTCATTTTGTTTTGAAATTGCTAAGACAACTGGCAGCCAGTGAATTATGCCATGTGGATATTGTCATGTTTCAGTCAGTTTATATTCCCAAGTTTATATGTGTATTCTCTAGTTTATCATTCTTTAGGTTATGTTAAAGTATTCCTTGTTTCTGTATCATTTTTATTGTGTATTATGTATTATTTGGGTTCTATATCATTAAATGTGCGGCCATTTGTATGTCTTGTGAATGGAGACCCTGGAGGCAGGACCACACTGACATCTCTGAGGCACAAAGGAAGGATTCAGTAGCAGTTCATTGATTGTTTGAAGCTCTAGAGTGCCTTAATGAGTATCGATTTTCTGTTATTCTTAAATTGCTTCTCTTTTTGCAGATTCTGTTTGTTGGATTGACTGTTTGGACTTGGTTGCTCTAGATTGCCCTTTTAGGCAAATCTTTTTGCCTTTTTACTATTTTTTGATCTTCTCTTGTTGGATACAAAATAAATTCTTCATTTATAAAGACTCCTTGTTGAATTGCTCTCCCTAGTAGGAGGTTTTGCTATGATTCAGTCAGAGTTCCTCCCCTGGCTTGGATTCAAATTCTTTTTTTTGTCTTATTTATTCATGTTTGATTCTTTTGTTTATGGTAATATTATTAAGTTTATTATTTGTATTGTTATGTGTTTTTTATTTTTGTGTATTACTTAGCTTCTCTGTGTCCAAGCTTTTTCTACCATGTTGCTTGTATTATCTCCGGCAAGGCTGAGAGATCAACCCAGGTCCTTGTGGTACATTGTATGCACTTGGTATTGGTGAGTTCTTTTTGATTATTACTTTGCTTTTTGTTTAATTACTGGATTTTTGACCTCTTTGCTTTGTTTCATGAGCTTCCTCTGGATTTTTGTATTTGGGACTTGGTTGCCACTGAATTGCCCATTTTTAAGGCAACTCCTTCTTGTGTCCTTTGTGCTCCTGGGATTTTCATATGCTATAAAGCGTTTTTTTCTAAAATAAATACGTTTTATTTTATGAAGATTCTTTGTTTGTACTTTCTATTGAACAAGCTGAGGGTTGATGATGACCATCCTCCTTATGATGGTGACTTTCCTCTTATGGGGCTTTTTGCAACCATTTTTAGGTCCTGCTTCTGTCTACCTTGAGGGTTTCATTTTGGGGTTCTGTTTGGAGGAACTCCCAGGTTTACAACAGGTTTACAGTATCCTTTAAATAGAGAAGGCACTTTGTGCCATTTTTGGGGCATAAACAATATATTTTTTGACCTTGTTAATCCAAACCCATTTCTGAGCCCATGTAAAATAAAACTGGCTCATAAAGTTTGCGTTTAGGCTACTTTAGGTGAGGCCTTTTCTGCGCTGGTTGGAGAGGGCTCTGGTCTGCTTTGTTTTTTTTTTTTTTGAGGCCTCAAAACTTTTGCTATTTCAAGTACACTCAAAATCATAATAGATATGTAATTTGTCAGCACACCATTCACTATATCCTCATACAGAGGTAAAATAAAAAAACTTTTTCAGGTGAGTTATTACAACTTTATTATTTTTGGGCTCTTAACCTTTCAGCCTGATTTTGGCTCGACATGCTATTGTCATCTTTTTTTTGTCTTTTTGGCCTTAGAGTTTTTAACACTAGAATTACCAAAGCCTACGAAAAACTTGTAAACTCGTAAATAAATTAATGTGTGTTCCGCGTCTACAACAATCTATGTAAACACATTGTTAAAACAGAAATGTTTTTCATGTTTTAGTAATAAATGACAAAATGTAGACATGAACTGAATACACATGAAATTATTTCCCCTATACAACTCTAGGTAGCTCACTCCCAGATAATTACGGCTTGAACTGGGAGAACTTCTTGCCCGTTCTGCAACGGTGGGGGGAATGGTATAGCAGGCTGTCTGCTGCTTGGGCTTATCGACACACTTACCAGACAAAAGATGCTGACGGAGAGGTGCGAAAGGATTTAAGGTGGGCCAGGTTTACAAGTTTTTTCGTAGGCTCTGGTAATTCTAGTGTTAACACCTTCCCTTTTGTTTTATCTCTGTCTTTTGCTGATCTATTTTTTCGTGTTCTTTTAAGGGCAGGTATAATCCAGGCATAATACATCTAGTCTGGATGCAACAATCATAGTAGCTTTTGTTACACCCCAGATGGCTCACAATATATTCTTTGTGTGTGAAACATGAACTGGCACAAATAACTGTACAAAATGAAAACATGGCAATCTTAGCAATTAACGCCAGTATTGGAGAGTGTTAACAGTTCATGACAGATTTTTATGACCTGTCCAGGATCAACGGTTAAAAATTATTCTTCTGGAAATGCATTTGTTGAGACTTAGTCAAAACGGTAGGACATGCCAGCCATCTTTGAGTTTTGAAGTTGGAATTGACCTTGTTGCATTGGCAGCAGCAAAAGGTAAGATGGCTTAGTTCTGAACCAAAAAAGCTACATAATTATCTTTTAAAATAAACAAAATATATATTTGTAATATATGAGTCAGGCACACGACAAAGTGCATTTAAAAGGATAAAAAAAGAACTATCAAAGCTAGCAGTGCACAAACACATAACAACTGATAACACACATGAATACAGCGTCTTCTGCACACTGAGGGAACAGAAGCTCATTTTAAATTGCCACATGTGTGATTAGCATTGCCTTCTTTGTAAACAAAAAAGGTGGCGGTGCACATCTGGTGTGTTTGGTTCAAGTGTGAGGCACTGTGAAGGTATATAGAGGCCAAGGGTCCTAGTGCTACATGTTTTGTTTATTTGGTGAAAAATAATAACATTTTAAATTTGAAATTCAGAAATCGTCAAGTATAATAATAATAATAAATCTTTACATTTATATAGTGTTTTACTCACTACTCAAAGTGCTTTGTAAACTTCATGCAGGGAGGACCCGGAATGCAAACCTATTACCTCCTTGTTATGAGGCCGTGAGATGCTATTATACCATCTATCTAGACAATGGCGGCGCGCTTAGACGCTGCGGCTGTGTGCTCTCCGATTCAGATTGTGTTTTTTCCACCCTGCCTGGATAAATACACGTATAGCCGGCAGGATATTTTATCTATCGGTTTACGGAGCGAGAGTTGCTCGACCTCCGAGTTTCTCCGCGTCCACAACATTCCGGACGACATCGCACGAACTACAGGCTCTCCGTGCATTACAATCCCAGCTTCAAGGAGCCGGCGGCGGTGCAAAGAACGTAAACAAAAGAGGGGGTGCCGAGGCGGCGTGCTAGTGAGGCTAAGGAAGCAGCCACACAAACCACCGCTTCCAAGCATTTTCTCCTCAAATGTGAGGTCGCTGGCAAACAAAATGGACGAGTGGCAGCTGCGGATTGCAACGGAAAAGATCATCAGGGACTGCTGCATATTGCTGATCACGGAGACGTGGCTTAATCCACTCATACCGGACACGGCGATCGAGATAGCAGGCCACACAGCACACCGGCAAGACAGGACAGAGCAATCCGGTAAGAAGAGAGGAGGGGGGCTGTGCATTTATGTGAACAATAGCTGGTGCACAAATTCCACCATAGTCACCAGACACTGCTCTCCAGACATGGAGTTTATGACAATTAAATGCAGACCCATATACCTCCCCCGTGAATTCAATGTTATACTGCTAACTGCTGTGTACATAGCACCAGATGCTAATGCTAACTCGGCTCTGGGGCTTTTGCATGACACCATCAGCAGTAAACAGAGCAAGTATCCTGAGGCTGTTCACATCATTTCTGGGGACTTTAATCATGTAGATCTGAAAGCAGTTCTTCTTCAATTCCATCAACACATAAAGTGTGCAACCAGGGGAGTAAAAACACTGGACAAGTTGTACACAAACATCAGACAGGCCTATAGGGCTAAACCCGTAGCACACCTTGGCCAGTCTGATCATACATCTCTGCTTCTAATCCCTGCATATACTCCCCTCAGGAAACAAGCTCCCATTATGACCAGGACTGTTACCATATGGCCCGAGGAGGCCTCCCAACAGTTGCAGGACTGCTTCCAGAGAACCGATTGGGAGGTTTTCTATCACCAAGACTAGGAGTACCACACTACGGCAGTCCTGGATTACATCAGGTTGCACGGACAACGTCACCAGGGACAGACGCATAAGGATTTATCCTAACAGGAGCCCTGGATGACGAGGGATGTCCAGAGTCTGCTGAAAGCTAGGAATACTGCTTTCAGGTCTGGGGATGGGGCTCTTTACAGTGTAGCCAGAGCGAACCTGAAGAGAGGCATCCGAGAGGCCAAGGCAGCATACAGAAGGAGGATAGAAGATCATCTGAGGAGTAACAACACCAGGCAGGTGTAGCAGGGTGTCCAGCACATCACCGGCTACAAATCCAGCAACTCCTTGGCTGCTGAGGGAGACGCTTCTCTGGCAGAGGAGCTGAACATCTTCTTTGCCCGCTTTGAGGCGACACCAACAGCAGCTCCATCACAACAGCCTGTTCACAACAGCAATTTACTCACAGTGGAAGAGTGTGAGGTGAGGCGGGTGATGAGGAAAGTGAACCCGAGGAAGGCTGCAGGACCCGACGGTGTGGCTGGACGGGTGCTGAAAGACTGTGCAGATCAACTGGCCGGAATCTTCACCAGGATTTTCAACCAGTCCCTGTCCCAGGCCACTGTCCCATCCTGCCTCAAGTCCTCAATCATTGTTCCGCTGCCGAAAAAATCCAACATGAACAGTCTGAATGATTTCCGCCCAGTGGCACTCACATCTGTCATCATGAAGTGCTTTGAGAAACTGGTGCGGAGTCATATCATCGCCTGCCTGCCAGCAGACCTGGACCCATTTCAGTTTGCTTACAAAGCAAAGAGATCCACGGAGGATGCTGTGGCCACAGCCCTTCATGCTGCCCTGACCCACCTGGAGCAGCAGGGGAGTTACGCCAGACTGCTCTTTGTAGACTTCAGCTCGGCGTTCAACACCATCCTCCCACAACGACTGGTGTCCAAACTGGCAGATCTGGGACTTCCATCACTCACCTGCAGTTGGATACTGGACTTCCTGTCGGGTCGCTCCCAGAGGGTCAGGCTGGGTCTCCACACATCCACTGCTCTCAGCCTCAATACTGGGACGCCGCAGGGTTGTGTGCTCAGCCCGCTCCTCTACACCCTCTACACATATGACTGTGTCCCCACTCACCATAGCAACAAGATTATAAAGTTTGCGGATGACACGACGGTGGTCGGACTCATCTCGGGCAAGGAGGGTGAACTAGCATACAGGGACGAGGTGGAGCGACTGTCAGAGTGGTGCACAGTCAATAACCTGCTCCTCAACAACAAAAAAACAAAGGAGCTTGTTATTGACTTTAGGAAAAACAAAACTGACATCCAGCCACTCATCATTGGCGGGGCATGTGTGGAGAGGGTCCCGGTGTTCAGGTTTCTGGGTATGGAGCTGAAGGATGACCTGACCTGGAGTGCCAACACCAAGGAGCTGCTAAAGAAGGCGCAGCAGAGACTGTATTATCTGAGAATTCTCAGAAAGAACCACCTCCCAAAAAATCTGCTCCTTGCTTTTTATCATTGTTCCATTGAGAGTGTGCTCACGTACGGGCTGTGTGTGTGGTACGGCAGTTGCACTTCCTCAGAAAAGAAAGCGCTACACAGGGTTGTCAGGATAGCGGAGAGAACAATTGGTTGTACCCTCCCCACTCTGGAACAAATCTACACCTCCCGAAGCCGCAAAAAAGCAATAGACATTTCACAGGACTCATCACATCCCGGTCATTGCCTCTTCCAGCTTTTGCCATCGGGCAAGAGATACAGAGCTATGAAAACCAGGATAAACCACCTTAAAAACAGCTTTTATCCGAAAGCAATCATGGCCCTGAACTCAAAATAAAACTGCTCCATATTATTCTTCCAATGTGCAATATATACCGTAAGTCAACAAGTGCAATTTGTATATTTATTACTATTTGGTTTGTTATTATATTCTGTCTTTTTGTCTTTTTAACTCTTATTCCTCACACTGAGTTGATTGCACCTTCAATTTCGTTGTTCCTTTGTAAAAGTGACAATGACAATAAAGATCTATCTATCTATCTACCATCTGCATCTGTGTACTGTAGTGCATAATATCATGCTTAATAGTTTAAAATTACAAACGTAGAATTTCTGAAATCAAAGAATATTAACTGCAGGTTAATAACTAGGTCTACATTCTACAAAAAAAAAAAAAAAAGCTATGTAGTCTGGCAAAGCAGTCAGTGCTTAATTTGATTGAGTTTTAAAGAAAATTCCAAACTTTTTGCATGCTTTCATCAAATACAGTCTTTCTAATTCATTCTTTGCTTTGAGTGTCAATGGCTGATCGTCGTATGAAGAGAAGTGTGGAGATGGTGCTTCTCAGTAACAAGGTTCTCAGAGTAACAATTTGATTCATTTGCAAAAACCCACATTCTCACTCACTTGATAAAACTGGAAGACTCACCACACAATTGATTACAGTTATTTAATATGTAGTTGATGTCACGACTAGCTGTCATGGCTGAGGTGCTGGTAGAGTGTATTTGCATGTACAATCACAAAAAAAATCACTGTATCATAGACTACTACCACCATTTCTAGACACACAACAACATGTTGCATTGTGGGCTGACTATTGAGAGGCTACATGGAGTATTACATTCATGGTCTGTACTACTGTAGGAATTTTTGAAGGCTTGCAAAATGTATTTTTCTTGTTTTTTCTCTGCATTTCTGACAGGACCACAGGCTGGACCGCCCAGTGGTTGCTTCTAGGCCACATCTGGCCCGTATACTTCAATTTGAATAAGCTGGGCGTAAGGTGAAGAGAAAGGTGGCGAAGGCTAAAGATAAAGCATACAGTATGATGAGTTGTATGATAGGTTGGTGGGAGAAAAGGACCTGTTGTGATTGGTTAAACTGAGGGACCAAGCTGGGAAAGATTAAAGCAGGTTAGGGTGATAAAGGATAATGATGGAAACATTTTCACAAATGAGGAGAGTGTGTTGAGCAGATGGAAAGAGCACTTTGAGAGGTTGATAAATGAAGAGAATGAGAGAGAGAGAGAGAGAGAGAGAGAGAGAGAGAGAGAGAAGTTTGGATGATGTGGAGTTAGTGAACCAGGAAGTACAACGGATTAGCAAGTAGGAAGTAAGGACAGCTATGAAGACGAAGAAGAATGGAAAGTCTGTTGGTCTTGTTTTGGAGAGATGGCAGTAGAGTTTTTAACCACATTGTTTAATGCAGTCTTGGAAAGTGAGATGGTGCCTGAGGAATGGATAAGTGTACAGATACTGATTTTTAAGAATAAGGGTGATATGCAGAACTGTGGTAACGACAGAGGGATAAAATTGATCAGCTACAGAATGAAGTTATGGAAAAGAGTAGTGGAAGCTAGGTTAAGACGGGAGGTGACGATTAGTGAGCAGCAGTATGGTTTCATGCCGGGAAAGAGCACTACAGACGCAATTTTTGCTCTGAGGATGTCGATGGAGAAGTATAGAGAAAGCCAGAAGTCGCATTGTGTTTTTGTGGACTTTTAGAGAAAACATATGTTAGGGTGCCTAGAGAGGAGTTGTGGTATTATAAGAGGAAGTTGAGAGTGGCAGAGAAGTATGTGGTACAGGATATGTACGAGGAATGTGAGACAGTGGGTAGAAGTGATGGATGCATTAATGGTGGAGGTGGGAATAAATCAGGGATCAGTTCGATATGTTTGAGAGAGGAATGAAGGTCAGTAGGACCAAGACAGAATATATGTGTATGAATGACAGAGAGGTGAAATGAATGGTGAGGATGTAGGGAGTAGATTTGGCAAGGGTGGGTGAGCTTAAATGCCTGGGATCCACAGTACAGAGTAACATTGAGGTGGAACAGAAGTGAAGAAGAGAATACAGACAGGGTGGAGTGGCTGGAGAAGAGTGTCAGGAGTAATTTGTGACAAATGGGTACCAGCAAGAGTGAAATGTGTTATATTGGTTGGAGATGGTGACACTGACTAAAAGACTGGAGACAAAGCTGGAGGTGGAAGAGTTAAAGATTTGCATTGGGTGTGACGAGGATGGATAGGATTAGAAATGAGGACATTAGAGGGTCAGCTCAGGTTGGACGGTTTGGTGACAAAGCCAGAGAGACGAGACTGTGTTGGTTTGGAGATGTGCAGAAGAGAGATGCTGGGTATTTTAGGAGAAGGATGCTAAGGATGGAGCTGCCAGGCAAGAGGAAAAGAGGAAGGCCTAAGAGATTTATGGAAGTGGTGAGAAAAGACATGCAGGTGGTAGGTGTGACAGAGCAAGATGACGAGGACACTGAATATAGAAACTCTGCAATGTGTATCTGACACTATTTTATTAACCTGATAAGCACCTGAGATTATTGCAGTCATTATTATTACAATTTTATGTTAATTCAAAACAAGACATTTTACATGTAATACAAATCATTTTACAAGTGACAATAGGAATTTTATCACAGCCAACATTGAAAATGCTTTTAAAGCTAGGAGCAAATAGAAAGAAAATAGTTGTGGAATTAAAATTGGAAAAAGAAATCTATTGTCATGATAATCATGATAACATTAATTTTTTTTAATGTTCATATTCAAAAATGAAGAGATGAACTAAGTAGGTGGTGAGTAGCAATTGTGGTCTTTGAACATTATGAAAGCAGAAATTTTAAATAATAGTTATGAGGTGACGCTTGAAAGGGAAAATATTATAGTCCTGCAGTTGTCAGAATCATAAGACAAAAAAGATCAGCAAACACCAAAAAACTGTATTTAAATTGCTTGTGGCTTAAATTAGGATAAATCAGCAGGCATGTTAGGTTACTGCATCATTTGTGTAAGCTTTTGTACATCAGCTGAAGCGGAAAGTGTTTTTACTGATCAGACATTGGAGAGTGTAAATCTACTTCTCAAAAAGGGACATAAAATAGACATGGCTAATTACAAGAAAGCAGTTCTGACATCATTATTGATTAAGGTAATGGAAGGACTGATCAGGATGTTATTGATTAGCACTTAATCGTCAATAACATTCTTGAAGAGGCTCATAGGATTGATTGCTGGACATATTGAGGGATTTTTATAAGGATAAGTATAGTGTTAGATTTTGTTTCTCATTTAAACAGAGATGCCTCATCACTCACAGCATTTAATCAAGCTTGAAACCTAATTATCATGTTTGTACAACATTGTCTTTTAACGTAGCCAGCGCGGTGACTCATAGTGCCTTTTTAATCACAATGGTTGTGATTGGCCATTTTTTAAGTCTTCGGCATTCTGTCTCTCTTCTCTGTGTCATGCAGAGATGCTCGCAGTCACTGCCAATTATGGTTACAATTTATCTTCAGAAAATTGTAGAATGTCTGTGCAGGGTTAGTTGAGCATATGGTTAAGGGCATTTTTTTATTATTATTATTATTATTATTAATAATATAAAAGAAAATATTAAAAGGCCCAAATGTAATCTTTTATTTACTTATCACATGTTAGCTAAAATATATTGTAGGCACTCTAAACTACTTTATTTGTTCCATAGTCCCTGGTCTTAACAGAAACTTGATAAGAGTTCCAGAGACCTAGGGGAGGGGATTTCAAAAGACTAGAACTAAGAAGAAAGAAGAAAGTAAGAGGGAGTTCTAGAGAGGGTCAAAGGAGTGAGAGAACAGTGTGCGAGCAGAGGACAGATATACTACAATGTACTGTTGTGGTTGTGTCTCCAAGGACTAGACAAGTAGGTGTGCTGCTATAGCAATGTGCAGTTTAGGGTTGTCGGAAAACAAATAAAAAGACCTACGAGTTTACATGCAATCTTTCAGGGTGTTACATTCTCTGTTCTGGTGGTTGTCACAGTAAGGTCATAAACTGAAAAGATTTGTTTTTAATCTAGGTGCATACTACATGGTATTTTTGAGTATTGTATAGTCTTTTTTGTACTGGCATGTTATTTTATCATTTATCTATTGTATTAAGCGGGTATGAAAATGTTATGTGTTATATTTGTGCCCTCAGGGAAAGTGGGGTGAAGCTGCAGACAGTTTAATTTATTAGAAAGGCAATATTGAAATAGTCTACAAAGTTAGTTTAAACATTTATAATTGGAGAGTTATATCATTGTAGTTTCTAGTTTGAGCCAATGACCTTTTTGGCACTAGTTTGAATTAGCTGTACAGTCGAAACAAGAACAATCGTTCTATTAGAAAATAAAATCTATACAGTATAAAGGAAAAAGCCACCTTAATAATCCTATATTTCAAATCTGATATAGCATAGCAACATAAGAATAAAGGATAGACCATTGCCAGAAAGTAATACCTGTATACCAAACATCTGAACCTAGAAGACCAGAAAAACAAATACAATTTTTCCTCAGGCATCAGTGGATCTCCAGGAGATTTTTGAGTGGTAAGATAACCTTTCATGTTAACAAACCCCATCCAGTCACCCATTTTTAAACAATTTAATCCGCTGGAGACTTAAAGGAAACTTGGTTACATCTCTATACTGCTGCTTATTGTATACAAATTTGGATGGGGAAGCTCACTGACACACCCAGAGCTGGTTTTGAAGACCAGTTGACCTAAGACACTTCCATCAAGAACACAAAACAAAATCTAAGACAAAATGTTTTATGTAAGATGTGTAGAAAAAACAGGTTGAATTGAGCACTTGGGTAATTAACAGTTTTGCCTTTGACAAAGCTAGTAATTAATTAAAACAATTAATAAGATGCCCTCCAAGGTTAAATCAGGGATCTCTGTTTCACTGTTCAGCTGGGATGTCAGAAATATGATGCGATGTTTACAGTTTATAAATGAGGTTCATAAATCTGTGAAAGTTTAAATTAAATGTGGTTTGGACATAGCAATAGACTTTTTCTCAGCAAATAACTCAATCATGCTTGTTGCAATAAACAAAAAAAATACAATTTATAATATATTATATATAAATAACACAAAACATAAAATTACAGTACATTAGTTGAACTTTTTACACTTCTATAGAAAAAGGCACAAGACTTATGTTCTTTCATTTGGCTTAGATGGATATTTTTCTTTCCTATTAAAATAGGTACATAACTTATAAATTCAGATCTTTCAATAATTGTATTTAGGTGGATACATTATTTAGCTAGTTTTATTCTACTCACAGCTAGACTGCACTGACTTCAAAACACAGAATTTCTGTGTGTATACGAATTGCATTTTCTTACTGGATTTAAAGAAACATAACATCTAGAACTCATCCTTAACAAGGTTGTTACCTTTCTGTTACAGTGATACCAATACAATAATACATTAGCTGATTTTATCCTAACTACTAAGTTACAATTAATACTTCCCAGATTCAAAGCAATTGTACTTCTGGTTTGATGCAAATGATGTTTTGCTCTTTTCTTGGTTGGGTTTCTCCAGACATGTGGACAAATCTTCAGTGCACTTTTCTCCTCCTTCATTGCCTTGGCTATACCTTCTATTTTCAAATGGTACTGCAGTTTCTCTTTGAGGTTCAAATACAGTGTGTCAGTCCTCTTGTTGCTGTGTTACTACCATATAATGCATCATTGGTAGGTGTGTGGTTTCTGGTGTTTTTTGTCATGTGACATGATCTTTATTAGCCAGCACCGCATGCAAGAGAAAGTTCGGCGAAGCTCTTGTAAGATATAAAGCTCAATTGTTGTTAGCAAGTACTGTTTTTTTGCTGTTAACTACCAGCACTCTTAGGTGTGTACCGGTTGTCATCTTGGATATCCATTAAGCTCCAGTCTTAGATAGTACAGCTTGAATTTCTAGGGGAAATGCTCTCAACTCCTTACTCTTCACATTAATACATCAGTGTAACACATATACCGACACTTATGTATATCCACTTCAAGCACTGCTTTGCATACACATTCACATCTCCATACTTTAAAGTGGCTCTACATACAACTGATATGTACTGTACTTGAGTGAATGGCACAAACAAATAAAAAATGTCCCCACAAATGTGTACATTTGGTTAATTGATAATTCCCAATTTTCCCATTTTCCCTGTGTGGGGGAGAGTTGTATATGGCAGGGTTCTGTACTGGAATGGTGCGGCCTTCAGAGATTGCTCTAGCATTTGACAACAAATTGAATGAAGAAGCTTTGAAATTATTACGTTTAAAATATTTTCATCCAACAGTACACTTTTTTGCACTAATTTCAAAATTTTATTTTAGTGTTCTAGATGATTCAAAACAGAAAAAAACAATGCAGCACGTTTCAGTAGGAAGTTATTACCCAGTAAGATTTATTGGAGATAGCTGACATTTTCCATGCAGAACAATGAGACATTCAATATCTGATAGTCATGAAATGTCCGATGATTTTTTCTTCTTATGTTAGTAAAGAGCTTTTACCTTCTTTGCTCCTTTGGCAGCTGTTGCTAACCTAGCAGGTTTAAAACCAAGATAATGCTGCGTGAGCTTATATAGCTTAAATGCTGTTCTCTCCTGAATCTTCTTACATGTGTGTTCTTATGTAATAATAATAAAACTGTAGCACTTTACATGCAGTACTGTATACTTATTCAATTTTGCCCCCTTTCATCATTCAGACATCTCTTTTAATTTTATGCTTTGTACCTGCTTCTGAACAATCCCATTTTGATGATTTGCATTATTAAATAAAGAATAATGTAGAATTTATTTCCATTTATTTAGACATTTTCATATTCTGTAGAGTACTTGCTCCAAAGCCTGTGGTATGCTGTGACTACAATTTAATTTCACCCATATCTGTGACATTGTTCAGTTATTATCTTCCCATTTCTGTAAAAGTGCTGAACCTGTTTTTTCATTTCCTTCTAATTTTCTAGTATCACATGTGTCAAATAACATCATAAAAAAAGGATTCTCTTTATGGCTACACTGTTTTATTAATACTAGCTTTCTTCTATACTTATTCTTATGTCTCAGAAATGCTATCAAAACATTTCTAGTCATTTTAAGTATAACATTATACATGTTATAAGCAAATAACCAGCAAAATTTCACACTACATTAATTCTAAAATAAAATATTTCTAGTTTATACATATTGTAAAATGAAAACACCAGAACATGTTAAATCATGTTAACCCTTTTAAATGCTTTTGCTAGCTGTAGGTGGAAATAATAAGTGAAAAAAAGTTGCAGTGTTGGGTGACACAGGTGTACCATCTTCTGCTGAGGTCTTTCAGCGAATGACAAGGACTTCCTGCTACCAGTGGGGTTTTGAGGAACTGAGCCGAGAAGAGTTGGGGCTTCTGTGGGGCAGAGAAAGAAGAGAAGTATGTGGCTGTGTCACACTCATCCTTCATGTGTGTGCCCAACAAACTGGGCCCCAAAAGAGGTGCGCCACGGCGTGTGGTTTGTTTATTTGACAGCATGTAGATCGGGGTAATTACATTCACGGCATTCGTAGTCTGTGTCACAATCTGATTGTATGGGTGGTTACCTACCAGGTAACGCTTGTGGTTGGCCAGCAAGTCTGCTAACATCCGCCACGGTGCCCTCAGTTGTGAGAAGCAGATCATAGAGTGGTTGAAATAATAAATGAACCACAATGCAACGCTAGGGGCATCGCCTCTGGCGCTGACGTCCGAGGTTCGATTCCCGAGAGGGAGTGCAGTAGAGTGTGTACGCCTGATGAGCCCAGAATTAGGGCGAAACACGTGTCGCGTACTCTTTGCATTATTTGACAGTAAACTATTTCAACCATATATATATATATATATGGAAGAGAAGGTCTCTGCGCATGGTCCTGTTTAATGCTAAAAACAAGAAATCGACAGCTGAAACACGAAACGCAGTTTATAGTATTCCATGCAATTCTTGCTCAGCTGTATACATAGGACAAACGTCAAAAAAAATCTCAACACATGTACAGGAACATCGCAACGCCGTCAGAAGAAAGGACGCACTATCTTTGATATATGCACATACTAAATCGACAGGACACACATTCAACTGGGACAACGTAAAAGTAAAATTTAAGGCCAGTACAAAAAGCGCCAGAGAGTTGGCCGAGTCTTGGCTATCAGATGAAAACGCCATCAACAGACACTTGGACATAAACCCAGCATATGCCAACTTAAGAAGGACATATGCACTTTAATTAAACGATACACCCCCCCCCCTTGATCATACTGACTTAGTCACTGCCACCCCCCCCCCCCCATCTCCCAATACTGAATGTGATGCTATATATTGCCTTTGTTTCTTGTAAGTCTAAGCATTATCCTCTGATGAAGACCCCTGATAGGGGTTGAAAGCTCAGGAATAAAACTATTTTATGATACGTGATTCGTTTTTTCTCCCTTTGTGGATCTCCAACTGCAAATATGCAAACCGTATCACAGACCTTCTCTTCCATTCGTACAACCTTCGGGCATGAAGCCCTCCAATGCATTAGACGATGGGAAACTTCGGCAATCCGTGAAGCGCACAGCTATGAAAAACTCTTCTTCCTCCACAGTTGCATCAGGCACGATGTAACTCCGAGATGCCTACGATTCAAGCCACCAACGAACACCCCGAAAATGTCAACCATCATACAACAGTTTACTAAACGAGTTTTGTATGAACTTATCACGGAAACACACCGCCAACGAAACTCTTACCGATATGTAATTATGGAGCAACACGCTAAACTAATCACAACATGTGGACAAACGGTTACGGAGGAATGGACTAAAAGGATCCAGGACACCGCTTCCAAAAACCGTATTTCTAAACGAAATACACTCAACAAAAAATGGGGTAAACTCACTGGAAATCAATATATGAACAACCCCCAATCCGGAGTACACAACCTATCCAAAAGACGGCTCTCCACCACAGAACACAATATTCTCTCCAGAGGATTAAAATTCAATTATAAGAACGCATCTAACATGAACTTCCTTGGTTCGTTAGAACATATCTTAGCAACTGAAAAAATACCAACAGAACAGGCACAAGAAATAAGATGCAACGTCGCCAGCCAGCTACACACAAGGCAACCAACCACACATATTCTGGCAAGTGAACAGAAAGCTTTAAGATCTTTACGGAATGACAACAGCATTATTATTACACCAGCTGACAAAGGAGGCGCAACTGTTATCCTAGACAGAGAACAATACTCCACAGCTATGGAAGAAATGCTTTCGGACACTAATACTTATCAACAGCTAAATAACGACCCAACAAAAACCACACAGAATAAAATAAACTATACTCTGACCAAACTCCGAAATGGTAACCGCCTGGATGTACAGAACTTTCACAAAATTAAATCCAATGATGCTAACTGCCCGGAATTTTATGGACTCCCAAAAATACACAAAACACCACTAAAATACAGACCAGTGGTTAGCCTAATAGGCGGACCATCATACAACTTGTCAAAAAGACTTTTCCAACTACTTAAACATTTTACGGACGACTCAGATTATTCCGTCAACAGCGCGGAGTCGGCATTACAGAGCTTGAATGACGTATCCATCGCCGAGGACGAGATCATGGTCTCGTTTGATGTTATATCGCTATACACCATGATCCCGATCCAACTGGCCACAGAAACATTATTAATGAAACTGGATAGTGACCCCACCATAGAGACAAGAACCAAACTGTCCATCAAAGACATAATGCACCTAATATCACTTTGCCAAAAAACGCACTTTCATTTCAACGGCAAGTATTACACACAGAAAGAAGGCATGCCGATGGGATCACCGTTATCTGGACTCCTAGCTGAACTGGTAATGCAACGATTTGAAAACATAGCTTTATCCCAGATTACACCCAAAATTTGGATACGCTATGTAGACGACACATTCGTCATATTAAGAAAGAACCAGCTGAACGAGTTCTTCAATCATATTAACACAATATTCCCTGCAATCCAGTTCACAATGGAAAAAGAAAACAATCGACACATCAATTTCCTGGACATTTACATCAAAAGAAATAGTGACGCCACCCTGACCACAAGTGTTTACCGCAAACAATGCCACGCAGACAAGATTCTACACTTCGCCAGCAATCACCCAGTATCTCATAAATGGAGCTGCGTGAAAACCCTATTTAAACGAGTCCACACGCATTGTAATACCAAGGAAACAAAAATTAATGAGAGACGCTATCTGTTTCAACTTTTCACCTCGAACGGATACTCAAAACCATTCATTAATCGGGGTCTACACAGCAGGCGCCAAAGGAATCAGCATACAATCGACGTAAATCAGAATCCCCACCTCACCTGGCATTCACTCCCGTATCACCATAATGTGTCAGAAGGCACGGCACGCACCCTGACCAAGTGGGGCATCAAAATAGCACATAAACCCACCAACAATCTGCGCATGGTCCTGTTTAATGCTAAAAACAAGAAATCGACAGCCAAAACACGAAATGCAGTTTATAGTATTCCATGCAATTCTTGCTCAGCTGTATACATAGGACAAACGTCAAAAAAAAAAATCTCAACACGTGTACAGGAACATCGCAACACTGTCAGAAGAAAGGACGCACTATCTTTGATATATGCACATACTAAATCGACAGGACACACATTCAACTGGGACAACGTAAAAGTAAAATTTAAGGCCAGTACAAAAAGCGCCAGAGAGTTGGCCGAGTCTTGGCTATCAGATGAAAACGCCATCAACAGACACTTGGACATAAACCCAGCATATGCCAACTTAAGAAGGACATATACACTTTAATTAAACGATACACCCCCCCCCCCCCCTTGATCATACCGACTTAGTCACAGCCACCCACCACCCCCAACCCCCAATACTGAATGTGATGCTATATATTGCCTTTGATTCTTGTAAGTCTAAGCATTATCCTCTGATGAAGACCCCTGATAGGGGTTGAAAGCTCAGGAATAAAACTATTTTATGATACTTATTCGTTTTTTCTCCCTTTGTGGATCTCCAACTGCAAATATATATATATATATATATATATATATATATCCATTATCCAACCTGCTATATCCTTACTACAGGGTCACGGGGGTCTGCTGGAGCCAGTCCCAGCCAACACAGGGCGCAAGGCAGGGAACAAATCCCAGGCAGGGCACCAGCCCACCGCAGGACACACACACACACACCCACACACCAAACACACACTAGGGACAATTTAGGATCGCCAATGCACCTGACCTGCATGTCTTTGGACTGTGGGAGGAAACCAGAACACCCAGAGGAAACCCACGTAGACACGGGGAGAACATGCAAACTCCACGCAGGGAGAACCCGGGTCTCCTAACTGCAAGGCAGCAGCACTACCTACTGCGCCTATATATATATATTGTAAAAGACAAAACAAGACAAGCATAAAGGTTTGGGGTTTCCGTCCCCGTATACTGGAAGGATGCAAAGTCAGTCAGTTTCATATATAACACAACAGACAAATGAGGAGTTGATAGGTGGACAATTTATGGGGTGGGGACGGAAGCAGACAGGCGGAATGCTGGGAAGGAACCGTGGTGGTGGATGGGAGTGATCACGTCATCAGCAGGGGACTAGAGGGAACGAAGTAACCCAGAAGTGGCTGGTTTCTTTAGCAAGTCCATGTAAACTCGTTGTCCCCTGGTACGATATGTCGCAGTGCACTTCGGGTCTTTAAATGGCTCCCTATGCACTTGTGTGTGACTATATATATATTAAAATATAATCAAAATAGTCAGTTTAAAGTGTTGGGATAGCAGCCTTTAAGTTCTGTTTAATGATGGTACTGTTAAAATGATCAAAATAATGACACACACAGGTGTAAAATATTGACTTCTGCCATCCTCAAAAGAAAGGTTCTCAGTAGAGAAGGACACTTCTGAGCCACAGCTCTGTCTTTGTCAGGCATGAGTCCAACAGTGTGTGATGATGCTGCTCCACTCCAGACTCCCTCTTCAAATATGGAAGCCTCTCAAACCCAATACCATCGATAGTTGTGTCTGAACTGAGATAACTAATGGGGACAAATCTCACATGGAGCAAGGGGATGGTGGAAAAGTGCAAAGGTGCGTTTATTAAAAAAAAAAAGGTGTGTACAGTAAAGTGTTCCAAATATCCATAAATAATCCATAAAAATCAAGTGAATAGTGGGGGATAAAATCACAATAAATAAATCCAATAAAAGCAGAGGTTAAAATGCAGTCACTGGTTTTTTGTCTCCCTAGCTTACCCATCACTCACACAGCCGGTGGAGACTCAGCAACCACAAACTTCAACCACCTGACCAACGCACAACCACAACGCCCCACTCTACACCATTATTCAGTGGGGTGAACCTGCCCCTAGAGCACCACAGCCCTTCACGGGCCCCCTGTTCGTGCATGTGAAGAGTCCCTTTAAGAGCAACACCACAGTTTTGTGTTCAACAACATACTGTATATAAAAAGATGTTTTTTAAAAACTGACGTTAGGGAATCAAATGTGCCTGGATGGAGGGCCCGGCCACACAGGCACCCTTGTGGCATACAGAATGCACATTCTGAATAATGTTCTTTTACTGTTTACGTAAGTTTTCTCCATTTAAAAATCATATTGTGTAGTTTGTGCCCCACAGGCATGTCACTTTATAGCAGTTTTTTCTGCCTTTCATATACTAATACAATATGTTTTTATAAGTTGGAGTAGAGAAGAAAATGTGTATATTCATTAGTGTCTATGCTGTACATTGTCCTGAAAGTCCCCTTCCCCACAACCTATAAAATAAAATTCAATTTGAAGCTATAAGACATCAAACTCCAACAAACTTTTATAATGAAAGACCAGGAAGAAATTGGTGCTCCATTGGAGGAGGTATTAAAAATGGCCAGAGCCCTGCAATGGAACCTTCAAAAATAAAAAGAGAAGTCAGTCAGTCAGTTATTGTCACGCACACAGGGTCACGGAGGTATGCTGGAGCCAATCCCAGCCAGCACAGGGCGCAAGGCAGGAACAAATCGCGGGCAGGGCACCAGCCCACTGCAGGGCACACACACACACGCTCACACACACACACACTCTCACACCAAGCACACACTAGGGACAATTTAGGATTGCCAATGCACCTAATGTGTGCAACACCAAAAGAGTAGAATACAATCAAATTCACTGAAACAATGTTACAGTGCTTTATAGCAGTAAAACTTAAATTAATTTGCCTAATGTTACCTGTCTAGTAATATTACAGTAAAATGACTTAAAGCAATTGAATTTACAGATATTGCTGCCTTATTAGAAAGGACAAAATTCAGAAAAGACATATTAACACAATTGAAGGTTACATTGTCTGAAAAAAACTTAAAACTCAAGCTTTACATACATTACCAGAAATAGAACGGGGCATTTTTACCCTACAGTGAATACAAGTGAGAAAGAAGCATCTGAAATTACCAGGCAGTTCAAAGCAGCAAATGATTGTCCATTCCCACCCTATCCATTTGTAACATACACATTGGCATAAGGACAACAGTGCATATACTTTCAATATACAATGGATATATTATGTGTATAGTTCTGGGCCTTCCAATCATGCAATGGTATTCACATTTTTTTTTACAGCTGTATTATGTTGCACTTTATGTATCTCCTTATGAATTCCCCTTAAGGATCAATAAAATACGAAGGTAAATCAAAAATCACTCCCTCCGCCCAAAGAAATCGAACTACAGTGTGTTGTTCAACAATGAAGTGATCATGTAGCGAACCATTCATGTTCATTTGACGTTATCTTCAACTAGACTAACTACAGAATGCTTCGCTGTGTGTGTTCGAACTACCCATAAGCCATCATGAACATACTGTATTCTGTCAATTTCTACCCATTGCAGTTACAATGTAATTTTCTAATTACTTTTCCTTTTTGATTTACACTTGTGCTATTTAAGTAACTCTTCTTTCAGATAACAAACTGAATTAATAGAATATATTTTTAACTCAAACAAAAGGAAAGACAAGAACAAAGTTGTTCTGATGTGTCACTTGCTAACAGACAGTGTTCTAACTGTGATGAACTAGCATTTTACTCATGGTTTGTTTTTCGTTGGTATATGGTATTGTCACTCTGAAACAGAAAATGCAGATTTGAAAGATTGATGAATATTATATTGTTGTATATAATACGCTACCGTGCCTGTTCGTTTGTCTGTCCAGAATTTTAAGCATTTTATCCTAGAAGCTATTTTAAATTGGTGTTTTTCCCATTTATTATCCCACTTCACTTGATATCTTTGTCTTAAGATAAAGAGTTAAAATTTATTCACCCATTGTCAGAACAGTTTTATCCAATTCAGGGATGTAGAAAACTAAAAAAAACTCAATTAATTCCTGCTGATATTAGGCTGCAAAAAGAACATGCTCCTAATTAATTTATCAATAGCTTCTCTGGGGGTACTCATTATTGCATGTTACATACTTTGTTTTCTGATGTTTCCTAGTATTTCATCCCGCTTACAGTATGCTTGTGCTTCGACTTGCAGCTGCTGTTTACTAATGATTTGTTAAACTCCAAATATCATGATACTGAAACTCCTGGCAAATATACTCCAGTAACCATCCTAAAAGAGGCCTCCACCTCGAGCCATGCTAACCATAACTATAAGCTAGAAGAATTACAAATTTTATACAAGATTCTGAGTAAACAGGTTGTTTGATTAAGCCAGAAAACACGTCTTTGTGAAACATACTGCCTCTAATATAGTTCTTTATTCCCATTATGTATCTTTTGTTTCCTAATGTAAAAATAGCTTTCCTACAACAACGCCAATCTATTGTTAAGTTGCTTGTGTTCAGTTTAAAACACGGGAAACTACATAAGTTTAAAATTGCCACAGGCGATGTTAAACCAAATTATTGAATCCACTATCCTAAACATAGCTAGTAGAGATGCATATACAGTCATGTGCCAATTAATGTAAGACCGAGTAGAGGCCATTTGTATTTACGGCCGAGTGCCATAGGAAACAGTAGGGTAATAATGTTCTAGAAATTACCAAAACCAGTCACAGTAATAAATGTTTTTCTATTATTATTATTATTTCACAGGGTCTCACAGAGTATGTGTTCTGACTCATAAGGGTCCCAGTTTATCTCAACACCAGTTCATCTCAACCTTTATGGTCTTGTGGGCCAGTTTTACCTTTTTAAAATTCATTAATGACCCACTAGCAGCAATTGCAAACTGCCCCCCCTGTTGAAATGACCCTGATCTTGTCCCTTTTGATGAAACAAGTTCACTTAGAAACAGGGAAACATTACATAGCACTGTATATTAGGCGACCCAATGACAGAAAACCATAACCCACCAGCGGCAACCCATGCCCCACTGTGATTGAGAAACACGGGCTTAGGCAACCCACCATAACTCAGTCAGAAACCAACAGCTGCAACCCACGACCCACTGTGGTCCACAGTGGTCCACTGAAAGCTTGACACCTTTTTTTTTTTTGTTCTTTATTTTGCCTTATACAATTCCTTGCATTAGGAATTTGTTAGTTTTCGCATACCCCTTGGGGTCAGAGCGCAGGGTCAGCCATTGTACAGCGCCCCTGGAGCAATTGAAGGTTAAGGGCCTTACTCAAGGGCCGAGCAGAGTAGGATCTCTTTTCGGCAGTGACAGGGATTCGAACCGAAAACCTTTGGGATACTTACTACTGCTCTGGCTTGCACACACAACTCTTCTTCATTTTTTTGTTCCTTTCTTTTTTTTCAAATCCTCTCTCTCATGCTCTGGCTTCTCTTTTACTCCTCTGTGGGTGTGATATCCTAATTGCGACCTGCAGAAAGTCAATGAGGTACCAATCTCGATATCACGTGCGAGCGTGATCACCCCCAATCTACCCATTAAACATCCTGGGGCCGCATTAGCACGCACACATACACCCACAGAGCCTGAGCTGCAACATTTATATTTCTTTAAAATCGCACATCGCTACGGCCCCCACTACACAAGCCATATGCTGGCACATGACTGTATTTGTCTGTTCAGTGTCAGTACATCCTATAGGTATAGGATTAAAATGGGCACCCCAGAGACAAATGTTCATGGCTATATGTTTTAGAGTAATACAATAAGGTCCATAAATATTTGGACAGAGAAAACTTATTTCTAATTTTGGTTCTGTACATTACCACAATGAATTTTAAATGAAACAATTCAGATGCAGTTGAAGTGCAGACTTTCAGCTTTAATTCAGTGGGATGACTAAAACGATTGCATAAAAATGTGAGGCAACTAAAGCATTTTTTTAACACAATCCCTTCATTTCAGGGGCTCAAAAGTAATTGGACAAATTAAATAACTGGAAATAAAATGTTCATTTCTAATACTTGGTTGAAAACCCTTTGCTGGCAATGACAGCCTGAAGTCTTGAACTCATGGACATCACCAGATGCTGGGTTTCCTCCTTTTTAATGCTCTGCCAGGCCTTTACTGCAGCGGCTTTCAGTTGCTGTTTGTTTATTGGCCTTTCTGTCCACAGTTTAGTCTTCAACAAGTGAAATGCATGCTCAATTGGGTTAAGATCAGGTGACTGACTTGGCCATTCAAGAATTTTCCACTTCTTTGCTTTAATAAACTCCTGGGTTGCTTTGGCTGTATGTTTTGGGTCATTGTCCATCTGTATCATGAAACGTCGCCCAATCAATTTGGTTGCATTTAGCTGGCTTTGAGCAGTCAGTATGTCTCTGAACACCTCAGAATTCATTCGGCTGCTTCTGTCCTGTGTCACATCATCAATAAACACAAGTGTCCTAGTGCCACTGGCAGCCATGCACGCCCAAGCCATCACACTGCCTCCACCGTGTTTTACAGATGATGTGGTATGCTTTGGATAATGAGGTGTTCCACGCCTTCTCCATACTTTTTTCTTGTCATCATTCTGGTAGAGGTTGATCTTGGTTTCATCTGTCCAAAGAATGTTTTTTCAGAACTGTGCTGGCTTTTTTAGATGTTCTTTAGCAAAGTCCAATCCAGCCTTTCTATTCTTGAGGCTTATGAGTGGCTTACACCACTCATAAGTGCACCCTCTGTATTTACTTTCATGCAGTCTTCTCTTTATGGTAGACTTGGATATGGATACGCCTACCCCCTGGAGAGTGTTGTTCACTTGGTTGGCTGTTGTGAAGGGGTTTCTCTTCACCATTAAAATGATTCTGCGATCATCCACCACTGTTGTCTTATGTGGACGTCCAGGTCTTTTTGTGTTGCTGAGTTCACCAGTGCTTGCTTTCTTTCTCATGATGTACCAAACTGTAGATTTTGCCACTCATAATATGTAGCAATTTCTCGGATGGGTTTTTTCTGTTTTCGCAGCTTAAGGATGGCTTCTTTCACCTGCATGGAGAGCTCCTTTGACCGTATGTTGTCTGTTCACAGCAAAATCTTCCACATGCAAGCACCCACACCTCAAATCAACTCCAGGCCTTTTATCTTCTTAATTGATAATGACATAACGACGGACTTGCCCACACCTGCCCATGAATTAGCCTGTGAGTCAATTGTCCAATTACTTTTGAGCCCCTGAAATGAAGGGATTGTGTTAAAAATGCTTTAGTTGCCTCACATTTTTATGCAATCGTATTGTTCACCCCACTGAATTAAAGCTGAAAGTCTGCACTTCAACTGCATCTGATTTGTTTCATTTAAAATTCATTGTGATAATGTACAGAACCAAAATTAGAAAAAAGTTGTCTCTGTTCAAATATTTATGGACCTAACTGTATGTGTGGGAAAATATGAGAAACACAATGTGTTTTCTGTTAAAAAATTATGCATTAAATTAGTGAATCACATTTTACATACTAAAGGATCCGTCATAATCACAATAATGATTGTGGGAAGTTCATACTGCAGTAGTCGTCTTGGCCAAAAGCAACGTAAACATTATTTGACTTCCCACATGACTTTTATTCACATTTCAAGTGAGAGTGGCAACTGCAACATGGCAAGCAGACATACTGTGCCACTCTGTCCTTAGCAATCTTTTCCAGATACTTCCAAGCCAGTCAAAATATATAATTCCTACACCATCTGCTTGGTTTTTCTGCCATGGGCCATGCATCCTAACTAAATGCCCCAAGCGACTCACCTGTCTGTTGATCTGGAAAAGAAACAGTTCTACTATAAGGTCCTCTTGTGTTGCTAAGCTTCCTACCTTGTCATGCACCATCAGAGCGCATATCAATAGATAAGGGAAGGCTTTACCTGAGGAATTAGCTATCACTTCACACCCCCTAAAAGTCTGGTACAATGCCTGTAAGACTGCTGCTACTGCGCCAGTTCACTGGTCAATCTGACCTCTGTGCTCATTTGCTTGCACTTTACCTTTACCTGGGCGGAGTGGTGGCTCTGAGGCTAGAGATCTGCACTGGTAATCGGAAGGTTGCCGTTTCAAATCCCATAAATGCCAATAGGGACTCTGCTCTGTTGGGCCCTTGAGCAAGGCCCTTAACCTGCAATTGCTGAGCACTTTGAGTAATGAGAAAAGCACTATATAAATAAAAAGAATTATTATTATTATTATTACCTTTAACAAACAGGCCAACTGAAATTTTGAGGCGGCAATTCCCACCTCAAACACATCACGATGTGCTCCAGTGCACACCAAAATCATAGTCTGAAGACGTTAAAAGGACAGTGCCATCCTCAAAAAGCCAATACGTGACCTTTAGATTGTCAAACCTTAACATTTTATCCATAAAAATCACACCTTTGGTGGAGTCCAATGCACATGCCGAACATGACTTGAACCTGTAAGCATACAGCAATGGTACAATAAGCTGTCAAGATGAAGAAAGAGGCCTTTGTGTAATGTTAGCATATACCACAATGCCTGAAGAAGGGGACGGGTCCATTTGTGGAGCAGATTCTTAGTAAAATTTAAATAACAAATAATCAAAAAGAAGCAATGTAGTAACTAAACAACACATTGCCTTTAACATATATATTTTCTAGCATTTTGTATGTCTAAAGTCAAAAGATTTAAATTTAGAAAATGATTAAGATAATGAAAATACATTTTTAATTGACCACTTTGATTTCTGGCAACTCCAAAATGATTTTTTGTCACAAACTAGTCATCTGAATACATTTATTTCAAAAGCTGGGGCTCAGCAGATGATCCCAAGTAGATATGTTTAGCCAAAGGGGCTATTTGTGACTTTACTATCTACTAACAGCTCCCCACATTCAAGACAAATGTGAGAGTGCGTGCCTTTGTGTGTTTGACTGTAATCATGTAATCATGACTCAGACTAGGCGAGAACTGAATTCCTTGCTTATACAAAGATTTGAATTCAGAATATAAGGGTATTATGTATCTGAGGATAAACTGAGCAAACTATTATCAAGCAGGCTAAAGAATTCCTTTACCTGTGTCATCATCAGCAAAAATACTTCTGCATTCACTTCTAACAAACAAAGCAAGATAAATGCAGTAAATCTTTGCTAACCATGTAATTTAATGCCTCGGATTGACTTCTATAAAAGTGTAACCCATTTTGTGACATCAGCTGTCTACTTTTGCCTATTCGGAGCCATAAGCAGTAGAAAAAAAAATTCTGAAAGGCCTATCACTCAGTGGCAACATGTGAGATTCAACAGCAACAGGTCGATGATGCTGTTAAATTTCCAGGGCTGCATGCACGCTACGCTGAATGGATCAATGTGTGTCTACTCAGTGCTAAAGAGATGTGGATAAGCTATTGAACCCTTTTTGTAATGAGGACCAGTGTTTGCAATTGTTCCTCATGAATGAGGAATTCCCAGTAAGTGCAGGTTATGAGTTGGGGCATCTGATGAAGGCTATACAGCCGAAATGTTGTGTCTTTAACCTTCTTCCCATTTACCTTTTTTTCATAAGTTCATACTAATTAAGTCCATGTCCTCGGTACACACTGTTGCTACTACCATTTGGATGGTTTAGACAGACCCTGCCACAGTCACTTGTGCAGCACTGAGAAGACGATCAAATTTGACTATAGAGGAAGTAAAAGTCAATTAAACCTGTGGAAGTACCATTAATCGAGTCTCAAGGGGTAAGAACAGAGGGTTGGCTTGTTTCCCCCTGCTGGTCCTATCCTAGTCTACCTCCCCCTTTTGGGATATCTTAAATGGGACCTAAACTAGTGGCTTAGTAACTCGCCCACCTCACTCTATGTGGCTAACCCTATGAGTACTACCCACTCATCCCATTTGAGCCAGGACAGTTTCCTCACTTCCTCCCTCCATTGTTGGCCACAGTGGCCCTGTTACCTACATGTCTGCTCATGCTGACTTCATTCTCACAGCTTCTATTGTTTTAACATGTCTCAACATTCTGATAATATTCCAAGAGTTCTCAGTGTTTCACTCAGTTTTTCAGATAAATGTATTAAATTTTAACAATGGCAGCAAAGCGTTTTGCCAAGATTTTCGGAATATAAAATTATGTATTTATGATAACGGGTAAGAAATGTGTAAAGTTTCTACCAGAGCCTAACCCCATTTTACCCATAGGATTAATGCTTCAATATCCACAGATTCTGATTTTAATGAGGTTTTCAGGAACATATTCCCCACTGATATCGAGAATTGAATGTAAATGTTTTTTTTGAATGTTATTCTCACACAATTCAAACATGTCTCAAGTATTTGTTCCTTTATAGGAAGTCGGGTTCCCAAGCTCACTAAAGGGGGAAATTGCCCCAATAGATTTCCTCCCTCCTCCTTACTACCACAGCTTATAGACCCCTTGTATTTTGAGAAGAAACAGGAGGTTGACTGACCAAAATGGAATCTCTGTAGAAATTCTGTCTAATTTTTGGAAGTAGTTGTCTAATCTATTCTTTCTATTGTTGAAATACAGTATCACCTGTCCTAGACCAAGGGTTTTCAAACTCAGTTCTGGGGACCCATTGCAGCTGCAGGTTTTTGTTCCAACCAGCTTCTGTTTTTAATTGGACTCTTGGGCTAATTAAGTGAACTGTTATTTCCCAAGTTCTGTGTTTTGAGAACAATATAGAAATTAGAAAACCAAGTCTGGTAAATATTTTTTATTAAAATATACTAAGTAGTTATATGGTAATAATGTATTCTTTTAACAATATTTTCATCTTGATTTTCATTCTACATTTCCAGATTTTCTAATTGTTTAATTAATCCATTATTTACTAATTAGTGAGTCTGACGCTAAAGTAGTTGTAGTCTTTCACGATTCAGTGTTGTTTGCCTGGCTGTCTGCTCTGCTAGTTTTAATTGTCATTATTAAGATACAATGAACGGAGCAAACTGCACAGAGAAAGGGCAAAATACAATTAAAGCAACAAAAGAGAGTTAAGCATTTAAATCTATAGCAAAAATAGAAATATTTCTAAATGTTTTATAAATGTAAAAATCGTGCTGCTGCGCCTTTCTTAATGTAGAATAATAAAAGAGGAAAAAAAAAAACAACACACAGCTAATTAAATGAGATCAGTGTTATCGGTTGTTGTTACTGATTATGAATCTGACCAGAAGGAAAACCTGCAACCATAGTGGGTCCCTAGGATCAAGTTTGAAAACGCCTGACCTAGACAAATATAAATGCTTCACTAAATTATGGATCTGGTTACTCTCTTAACAAAACAGGATCAAGACCCACTCCAATTATTCAAATTAATGCCCAATTTCTTAGATAAATGCTGATGACGCATTGTTGGCTAAACTCCCTGCCTGTCACTTACCAACCATAAAACATATGCCGTCCATCCTACGGAATCCATTCCTGGACGGGTTTATCCATTCCCGGGAATGACACAGTGCACGGGCATCTCACATGTGAACGGTTTTAGAACGAGCGACACTTATTTTTAATAAAACTACTGCATATGTTGACACCAATAAAAGACTAACCTTAACTATAAGCAGTTCATGCTGTCATATAAGTACATGTATCTAGTTAGTTGCGGTAATAAGAGCGTAGAAAGCACTACGTGTCGAGCGTGCGGTATTCCAGGCGAGAGCGCACCTTCGTGCAGACTAGTATGCCAGAAACACGCTCTGCCTCCACTGAAGTAGGTGGCACAGTCATCAGATACCGATACACTTGTTCTAAACAACGCCCGCGCTTGCCGTTGCTCTGAAACACAGCCGTTTCAGCTTTTACTGATGCATCCAGTTTCTTGTCATCATTCTGTGATGGCAAGTTTCTTAGCACCTGTAATGTGGATGCAACAGACTGACGCATTGCAATTTCTAGTTGCTGTTCAAAGCTGTCAACAGCACAGACATCAATGAACTCTGGCCCCATCCCGGCATTCGTGCACTGCAGAATACAGACTCCTCCCAGTCCACTGTGCTCAGTCAGCCGGAAGATTGAGTGCTGCTGGTCTGTTGTTGACTGAATTAATCGGCAACACACTACACCGTGGGCCAAAAAACCGTGCCAGTTAATTATTTTCAACTATAACTCTGTTATTTCTTGATCGAATTTTACACTTTTAGACGCTATATATGCGAGCTTGGCCGTTCCCGTTTTCCCGGGAATGGATTCCCTAGTTCATCCAAATCAGACCAGTTTTTTTTGATAATATCACGTTCTTTACACAATAGATATTACCCTGACCTTTGCCTCACCAGCTGGGCGCCTCTTATTATATGCTGATAAGGCATCTGATCAAAGTAATTGGGCCTTTATTGGTAGATCGTAAGTGTTCAGGTTTGGCATGGAATTTACAAATTTAATTGAATTCTCTATACCTGCCCCTTACTAAGTCTAGCATATCTCAGTTCCATTGAATCTGTAGAGGTGCTGAGTATGTTTATTCATTAACTACTATTTAAATTTTCTTCCAAGCTTTTGGCTATTTTTCTTTGTAAACCCAACCTGCTATGTCCCATCAATATGCAGAATTTGGTGTTCAAAAAAAAACTTCTTATATGTAGATTACATTCTGCTCCTCCTAAGCAATGTCTCCTCAGATCTTCCTTACTTTCCCTACTTGTTTAATTCTATTGAAGCAGTTCCGGAATGCAATATTAATTGTACCAAGTCTACTTTTTTTGTTTCTCTAATTAACATCTATCAGTGAAACACCATTATCTCATTTACAGCTTTTTACAAATTCATTCAAATATTAAGCTCAGAGATTCCTAAATTGATACAGAGCATAGCTATCGCTAACTATCATTTTGCCCTTGTACCCTTAAAATCAATGAAATACAATTACTTTGTTACGATACTTAAGTAGATTTCACTGTGGATACTTTTCACTTGGACTCCACTACATTTCACAGCAAATATCTCAGCTTTCTACTCCACTACATTTCTACATGGCAATTTTACAGTCACGTGAATGGTTCTTCCTTTCTGAAGGACTCTTCAGTGAAAACTAGGAATTGATTTGCCAGGACAAATGACTGAATTCAGAAGATCTCCACAGGGGTGCTAATACGCATGTGTGGTTTCTTAAACTATGGGTCGCAGGACTCACGGACGTGTCTGTTATGGGTCGCCCAGGTACTGTAATTGTGTGGTAAAATTAACCAGGTTTGTCCAAGCACCAGTTCTATGTTGACTGATGTACCATCTGCTATTTACCGTTATATTTGCATCAGTGTTGTATGTGAAGCAATGCCGCTGATACAAAACAGAGAGCTTTTGTTTCTATGGCACTAAAATATAATAAGAATTCCCAACTTCCACCTCACAACCAGTTAAACAATCAAACAGAGAAGACTGACAGCAAAGACACTTTTAAGAAATGGATAGAGAAGAGGACATGACAGGCAGAGAAGCTTGTGAGGTGAAATGTCAAAATGAAAATAACAGGCCAAGGATGTGACAATTTTCAGGGTTTTGTGAGGGGTGAGAGAGAGGGTATATACAGTATAGTACTGTGGCAGGGATTTATACTATGAAGTTTCAGTGGTCATGGACAACTGATTTGTCTTTCATTATGTGTTAGCCTTTACGAAAGGCATACATTGAATCGAAATCTGTAGCTGTGGCTCAAAGAAGACAATTTATTAGTTTAACATGCTTTTTTGAGGAAGAATTCTGTCTTGTCCTACTATTATAATGTAGTTTGATAAATATCAGTCTACTGGTAGTGTAAAAGACATGTTTGTTTGAGACAAGCAGTAGACATTCAGCTCAATGTTAGTAGATTTAAACATTGAAACTAGCCTGTTCGCTGAATTATTCAGCAAGAATTATCCTATCAATGTATAAAATAAGTGTAGTAGATATTTTTTTGAAATAATTTAGCTTTTTTTCCTGTTAATCAAACTGTTAGATGGTAACCAGAGTATTTTAAACTGAAAACTCATTTTGAAAAATGTACTGTATTGTTCACGGTGGAATTACTGTATAATGAATAATGTTATTTTTTCTTGTTGTTTAAGACAAGGAAAATAAGCTGCATTGATGGATTCATTTTTAGCTGTTTTAACTGTATCCTAAACTGGTGCCATGAGCCAAATGACAAAGTGATCTTTTCATTCAATGCTTTCAAAAATCATAATATTCTAGCACCACTCCTGAAATAATTGTTCTCTCAGCTTTACTAAAGCTTAAACTAAGCATTTGTACTGAAAGTGATACACCTTAGAAATCTATTCCTGTTTTGAATGAAAATACTTGTTTTACATTTAATCCATGGGTGCTCTCTGTGTGGAGTTTGCACGATCTCCCCATGTCTGTTGGGGTTTCCTCCTAGTGCTCCAGTTTCCTCCCACAGTTCAAAGACAAGTAGGTTAGGTGGACTGACAGTGCTGAACTGGCCCTTGTGTGTGTGTATGTATGTGTGTGGTGGGTGTGCCCACCCTGTGTTAGAATGACATCCTGTCCAGAGATCATTCTTGCTTTACACCCAATGGTTGCTGGGATAGGCTCCAACTGCCCCATGACCCTGTTTTGAACAAACACATTTGGAATATAGATAAACAGAGTACAGGTAGTCCCCAGGTTACAAACACCTGACCTACGACTTACAAACGAGGACGCAGCTGCGATGCATGCGCCTCAGTAACTGCCGCTCCGTCATCTTCGCCTGGGGATGCTGCAAGCGGTAGCTGGAGGGGGGCGATTTCGCTGCTCGCATAGTGTAGTGTCCCTCGGGTGGCTCCTGGTGGCAAGCGGTGACCCGTGGGGCTACAGCTATCGCTCGTGTGCAGGACGATGGTTTGCTGCCCGCCCACTACACCGCCGCAGCTGCTGCTCCTGACTGGACTCAGGCTGGATGGAGCGGAGGGGGGCGTTTCACTGCTCGCCCAGCACACACGCCTGGTAATGCTGCAAGTGGTGACCCGGTTGTGGCTGAATGAGGCGGCAGGGGTAGCATTGTAGTGTGCCTCGGATGGCTGCCTGTTGAATTGGGGTTGGGCGCCTTTGGCCGCACCGCGTTCGTTCTACAGCATACTGTAGTGGAGGTGACTGTGAGGTGGGCTGGTGATGAACTGCCCCTCGCCGCCCCCATTCATTCTCAATAGCAAGCCTGCTTGTACTGTTACGCACATAGCAGGAAGTTGTCTCTTGTCAGTACATCAGACGTGTTGATGATTGGTGCCTTCCTGCTGTGATAACGTGTGCAGTGCTGTGCAGAAGAGCTGATCTTAACCTTTTGTCTTCACCCTTCAACAATGTCTCTGAAACACAAATCTGATGCAAGTGCTGGTGATACAGTAAAGAAGAGAAAAATCATCACCATGGAAAAAAAAGTAGAAATAATAAAAAGGTCAGACAGAGGTGAAACTCCATCATTCATTGGCAGAGCACTTGGTTACAGTCAGTCAAAATAGCAGTTATTAAAATAATGTACCTGATCCGACTTACATACAAATTCAACTTAAGTACAAACCTACAGTCCCTATCTTGTACGTAACCTGGGGACTGCCTGTATTGCTTTTTAACAATACCTTAGTCTCCCATGTTTCCCTTTTAGTACTATTCATGTGAGAAAATATGCTTGAAACGAAATAAAAACATTTATTTTTATTATATGGCAATTGGTATTTGTCTCTTTATGACTCTGTGATCACGATGATAATAGTCCTCTTCTTAGGGCCCAGTACAGTACCGATTTTCTAATTTGGCTCCTCAGATTAAAACGATTAGGAAGCCCAGCTTTAAAGTGTATAAAGTGCATGCGTGGGTGTTGTCAGCTTCATTCATTTAGATTTTTAAACACAAGTGAAAATATCACCCGACTGATTCATGATTCATTGTACTTAGAGCTAAATCATCATAATACAATAAAACAAAAAAACATTTACTGTATATTAAAATGAATTAATGATGTTTAATATTCGCAATTGGAGTTGTTTTAAACAGAATATGTAAACATCAAATTAAACTAATATGTTTATCAGCATAATCTGCATTATTCTTAATTAAAATGGCACAACTCATACTTTTTTATATTTAACACAATATAGATTCAGTAGGCACTCTTAATGCCATATTATTCTGTTGAATCAGGGAATGTATTTGACAAGTACTTTTACTTTAATACTTTATATTTTCAAGCAGGTACATTCTTACTTTTACTTAAGTAGAAAGATTAATAAGGCACTTTTGAAGTAATTTTTACTAGTCATTTTTACAATGTCATTTTTACTAGAGTACATTTTTGCTATATTATTTGTAGTTTTACTTAAGTAAAATGTTTGAGTACTTTCTCCACCTCTGCTTAAAATATCTTTATCCTCTGGATCCTAGTTTCAAGCATCCTTTCGATCAAATTTAGCCATCGTTAAAATGAACATTGTTCACTTTCTCAATCCCTCAACAAATACTGCACTGAAATTAGGTATCCATCAATAAGGGCGCGCACATAAAGGCGACCTTCAAAAGGGCGACTTCAATTGGGCGCGGCGAATAAAACCGCACATAAATAAAAGCGATCTTCAAAAGGGCGACCTCAATTGAGCGCCGAATAAATGCGCGCGCAAATAAAGGAGCGCTTCAAAAGGATGACCTTCGGAGCGAATTAAATTAATTGTCCTTGATTATGCTAATAGACCGCATCTCGAATATCTACGTGGCATTGCACATAATCTACAGCTTCAAGTGTAACTTGCTTTCACCTTTTTATACATTCAGTCATTGCCTTAATCTAATTTTCTGTAATTTTGAAAACAAGGAAATATAGAGAGCTTTAGAAATAGTTCGTTAGAAGTAGTTCATTAGAAGTTCATGCATTAATTAATTGGATGTTTTAATATCCTTGCTTTCACCTTTTTATACATTCAATCATTGCCTTTATCTAATAAATTTTCTGTAATTTTGTTGCGTTTGCCTTTATTCGCTGCGCCCAATTGACGTCACCTTTTGAAGCACTCCTTTATTTACGCGCGCCTTTATTCGGCGCTCAATTGAGGTCGCCCCTTTAAAGATCGCTTTTATTTATGTGCGCTTTTATTCTCCACGGCCAATTGAGGTTGCCCTTTTGAAGGTCGCCTTTTTGTGCGCGCCCTTATTGAATAGAACCCTGAAATTAGGCCCCTTATCTACTTCCTTTATAAAGGCAAGAGACCCTAAATCTAACACTACCCTCTAAGTGGCTATGGACCAGATGGGGGAGCATCCTTACTGGGCCTAGAACTATATCACTGGGCATATGCATTTTCACCAATTTCAGTTTGGATAGACATAACTGCTAACTCTCCATCCTAGATCCCCATCATCCTGACATTTGTCTCTTCACCTACTCTTGCTTTTGCCACTATGAGAATACAATTCATTTTTCCAACTCTGTACCCTCTCACTATTTGTGCAGTAAATATACAGTTTGGGTAGATGGCCTCATGGGCTCCAACTCAATTTTGGAATAATGCAAAGTATACTATGGGCCTATTCCTTCACATGAACTAGGGCAGTGTGACCTCTCATCCAAATAACACCTCATCTTGAAAAACTATTTTTAAAAATATCACTCTTTCCTCACACCCAGCACGCCCAACTTGACCCTGACTATGTCTTACTTCTTGTAAACATTTCACAATGAGACATTTCCAAAATCTTTTAGTTGATATTATTTACCAGATGTTCCTGATACATTTCTTCAGGTGTTTTTTGGACCTATAGCTCTACTTCTCTTTATTTGACTTCTGTCTAATACACTGTCTAACTTTCTCTCTCTTTGTCCAATTGTCTTCTCTCTAAACACACTCCCCATTCTAGGGTAAAAGTGACTTCTCCTTAGGTACCATTACTGATGAAATGACACTGGCTGGAAAATGACCAACTATTTCCCTTCGGATCAGTAGAAATCTTATTGTTACAATCTAGCTAACCTGGAACACTTCATACTAAAGAATACGGGATCATCCAGCAATAATTTAAGTAAGTGCATGTCTGATTTTAATAACGTGTAGCTGCTGTGGAAGCGTAAAATACGCCAAAGATTCTCAGCTTGAAAGGTGGCTCTATGAGTCGAAGGATAGGCAAACAGAGTAATTAGTTTATTGCAATAAACAATAACATGGACTCAACCCAAACTGAGCTGAGCCCCGAACAAGCCAAAAGTTACAGTTAAAATAATCATTTCTTATCATCCTGACCTCGTTCAAAACAGCTCATTCCATGCTTATAAGTTTTCATAATTACTTATGCTAATACAAGAATAAAATGACTTTTTATTTTCCATACTACATGTCAGAGACCACTGACTTCTGGTCTACTATTACTACTGTTTCCTGTTATCTCCGCTTACTAAAATTCTCACTCACGAGGGTTGTTGATGCATCCTTGGTGGGTGAGGGGTTAGGAAGGGGGTATTTTTTAGGATGGTTTGGGGTCTTTTTTTGTTTTCTTATTCATTATACTATATTATGCAAATACTCTACTCTGTTCTACATCTTACTCAGTTTTACCACTCAAATTACCAAATTAAATTACCAAAAAGCAATATGTAGAGTACTGAGATTTCTCTGAAATAATGCAGTTCACCAAGAAAAATATTGCTTATTTAGCCCTACAAACATTTAATATTGCTTTAATGTCTTTGTCTTGTTACAGAATATTGATGTTGGGGTTCATTTATGATACTTACTTGGAAATGGTTAAGAATACTTAAATGTCTATAAAGCGATGGGTGACCAATAAGTGTCTTGAGCATGGGAAAGGTGCTATATAAAATAAAATGTATTATTAACAGCAGAAATGTTAAACTTGATTAAAGATAATTTTATGAACTCAGATATACTATATTAATAGCCGCACTGTTTGCTTTTTTGTTAAACATCTGCTTGTCATGTAGTTGTGAATCATCACTTCATTTTCTAATGATATATTGTGCAATTTTAGTTTTCAATTTGTACCATTCTACAAGACAATTTTCATTTATCCAAATAAAACAGAGTGCAGAGTTAAAATTAATTTGCTATGTCACAACCGTCACATAAGTGAATCCACACAAAGCAAGCAAATGTAATTAACACAACACTGTTAATTTTTAACACGTTACTGTCTAAGCTCTTTCTGGCTTTTAGGACTAAGCACTATAAAATCTGGTTGGTCTGACATGAACATTAATAAATAAACATATAAGGCTAAGGTTGCTTGTGCATCCAGAAAAGTAGTGTTGTCTCCTTACATCTTCTGAAAGCTTATTTGGTTCATGTGCTATTTATGCAGAGATTTCTCTGGAAACACAGTTTTCCTCTTACAGTTCTCTCTGTCATGTTTTATCACTTTATGGTTGAGCTACTGTAATTACTAAATCCTCTTCCTGGCCAAGCAATAGGTTAACAATAGTTTCAGAATGCTGCTTAAAAAGTCTTCATTGTAACTAAATGCCATAGCCACAAACCTTACACTGGCTTCCCATCAAATATAACAAATGTCTTTAAAACTAATTATAAAGTTGCTAGCTCCCAAAATACAGAAAGATTATCTCTGCTGCTTAACATCATACAGTATAAACCTTGTAAAAGAATCAGTCTCAACACACAAAAAAAGGTTTGGGGCAGCCATCCGTATATTGTCCCGGGCTGCAACTGGGTATTTAAAGTAAGCAATGTTGCTTCGTTGAGTTCCCAGATTGAACTGACTGAATAGTGAGATGATGGTAGCTTTAAAGGCCAAAACTGGAAGTGAACTCGTTCATGGCACTGGAGCCGGAGGTGATGATCTGCGCCACCACCACCTAATCAAAGCACCGTGATGTCCCTACATTGATGGATTAAAGGTCAGAAGTCCATATGACCATCCACATCAAATTCTTCCATGAGAACCCTGAATACAATGTAGACTGATTGAGGTAATTTATAGTATGTTAGGTAGATAGAATACCTAGAGGGGGCTGGGTGGTCCAGCCATCTGGAGTTTTTTATTTGTATGAAAATGTGCTATATAAATAAATGTTGTTGTTGTTGATGGTATGTCAGGTAGGTTTACCCGTATCTGGCCTGCAGAGATAACAAAAGTAGGATTAGTGCACCCTGCCGCCCCCCTGGCCTGGCGGGTAATTACCTCCACTTGGTCCACTCAGCTTCCTCCTAATCGAACGTGTGTGACATCCTGTTAAGACCGTTGAGATTTTCTGTCTTACTGTTCAAAAATGCAGTTGATGATCTTTTGACTTTCAGCCTTTAACAAAAGCAGATATTCCAATAAAAGTGCATAGACCTACAATTTTTCAATGACCTATTATTAAACCATAATACTGTATACATTACATTGAAAACTGCATGTTAAAAATCAAATCAAAGACAGCAAACATTTCTTTCCAAAAATGATAGTGTCAATGAATCATTATAACTGGTAAAAAGCCCACCAGTACTGTATTCTCAGATGAGGCCAGCTGTTCTTTTCAATGGTCATCCTAAACAAGAATCAAATGACATGAGCACCTCAAAGTGGAAAAGGGTTATTGAATTAGATGTACCATAATGCCATTTACATTACAGAATTTTCAACTATTCACAAAAAATAATTAATGGGTTGCGAAAAGAAGAAATAAAGGTAGTGTTCTGTTTACTATTCCACCAGGAAGAAAATACAAATTAGAGAAAGAGCTCATCCTATATACTATTGAAAATGTCCTTTTTCATGTGTATATATTCTGCCCCCCCCCCCCCCTTCATATCTCATGATATAACTCTGCAGAGATTTTCATTACTAGTTAGATTACAGCAATCAGTTTCCACTATAAGAGACAAGGAGAGAGGGAGAGAGAGAGGAATAACACAATGAGGTGCTCACAGTTTCCCTTGTCACAGGTTGTAATAGTCTTTGTGCTTCATTTTTTTTTCATTTTCTCGTTTCTATTTAACCCTAGTCCATTATTCTTGCCACTTCTGAAATATTCTGTCAAAAGAGACATATAACACTCTTCTATGTAATAAAATAGAATACCTGTTTGTGTCAGGAATCTCTTATATTGAAACAACTTAAAAACTCATCACCCCAGAGACAGACATGTTTTTATTATTCTACAAGTATTTTTTCATTCTTTCTGTTAGTATTTAAATGTACATTTGAAGAGTGTGTGAAGAAGATAGGTGACATTTGTTATTTGATATTTTGTTGAGACTTTTTTTGTTTATTTCTTCTTTTCTTAACTACATATTACAAACATTTTTAAGTTTTAAAATGATCACCTTTATTTTTTATGTGGATTTTTTAATCATCTTAATTGTAATAATCTTAGTAATCCATTAAGTAACCAGTAAACTGCACATCAGTCGGGTTGATCCATACTCTTCATGCACATCATGTATGGTGAAAATTACCGTGTGTTTCAATTATATCAATATGTTAGAGCTATATTGCAATAAATGGGATATGTCTTGATGCATTTCAGAGGTTAATAATTATTTTGCTTTTTTAAATTCAGAGAAATCAATACATGAAATCAATAGATTTCTAGGATCAATTCTGAACTACAGTTGCAGATATCGCTTTCTACTAATCAGTGCTAATCAACTAAAATGGCAAAGGCAGCAGCAAAGACTAGGTGATGTCCCCTTTGGTATAAAGCAGTACTAGAAATATTAATGTATTAATGTCTATTTCATCAGCAGTAACACAAGTTACTAAAATTAAAAGACGATGCAATGTATTTTAAAGATCTGCTTTTATATTCACACACTTGACCCAGATTTTCAACAATCCAGTAGACATGCCGCTTTATATCCTGTATATGTATTATTTGAGGCATACTAATGCATTATTTGCTCAGCGTATATTTGTCTTTTTGGCTCCTAAATATAGACATAAGTTGCAAAATAAGGATGAAGTCATTCCTTTATTTTTTAATATGATAACATTGGACTAAAAGAACCAATCTATTGACTTTAAAATGGAATGCAGTAAACTACACATCAGTAAGGTTGAAGAATTATGCTGCAAGAATTATTAAAAGAACAAGAAAATATGAACACATAACTCCAGTTCTTAAATCCTTACGCTGGCTCCCAGTTAAGTTTAGGGCAGATTTCAAAATCCTCTTTTTAACATATAAAGCATTGAATGGCCAAGGTCCGGCTTACTTGTCTGAACTTATCATGACTTACAAACCAGAGCACACATTAAGATCTCAAGATGCCAGTCTGCTAATGATTCCAAGGACTGATAAAATAACAGTGGGAGGTCAAGCTTTTAGTTTCAGGGGCCCTTCCGGGTGGGCTGAAGATTCAATCAGCCAGGCTGCAGACTCCATGCAGCTCCCCCTAGCGGCCATCCGAGCCCCCAACCAGGCTGTGGAGGACTCCATCTCTTTATATACACACACACACATATATTTATGTGTGTGTGTGTGTTTTGTTGGTATTATAATGCTGTCACTAGTAGTCTGAGCAGACAAGCTAAATAAGACTTTCATTTTACTGTGTACACATGAAATAAATCTTACTTTGACCTTGAACTTATTTCTAATCTCTTATTATAGAAACAAATATTGAATGTTTGTGATGTAAGGAGAAACAACACTGATCATTCCCTGATAGCTGAATAATCTCCCACTGGAAAAATGGAACAATGCAAAGACAGATAACATTGTTTCACAGGAGTTAGAGTGGTTTTGAGTTGAAGAGTTCCCTGGGTGACTTTAACTTGTATTTTTACATGCACACATGGGCCCTAAAACCCTGGATCAAGGTTGAAAATGATTAGATGGACTCAATTTTCTGTTCTTTCTATTAAGGCAGTCAAGGAGAGAACATGTTCACTACCTTTTTAGACTTTTGTTAGTTAGAACCTCACTTCAGATGCAGTTTAAATAATTTGCTCCACTGTCTCATACAAATCATGACCATCTCATCCATTATGTTTTAAGCACACTTTATCTAAAAAACAGTAATTAAGGTTTATTCGTTCCGTCTTATGTTTGCTGATATATTTTTACAATCTGCAATGAACTCTGCATTTGAATAGCAATCTTCTTTTGGGTTTTGTGGGAAATTGAATGGAACTTGCTTCTGCTGAGAAGCTTTGAACACAGATTTGAACTATTTTGCAAATTTTTAAAGTGTAGGATTATACAGATGGCAACTGTCTACAATTGTTGTATCCCAATTATACAGTTTTCCCGTCAGTAGAAGGAGAAACAGTAGCTGAACCTTCTCATGAAGAAATTTTCCAAGTAGTTATTTCTGTTCTTAAAGAAAGAGTAATGAAAAGTATAATTTCTATTTTCAATATATCCAAAACTTTTGATTTTACACGAGAAAATAAAAGCATTCAGCTGCAACATTAAGAATATAGATGAAACTACCTCAAAAATAACATAGCAATTTACTGAAATTAGCCATAGAAGAAAAAGGGAACTACATGGTGTAATCTATATTTTAATAAAACTTAAAAGGTGTTGAATCCATTGCTAATGATTTCCATGGAGGAAATTAATAATCCACTCTGTTGTACTAATTCAAAAATGTGCAGTAATTATTAAGTTGGTTATGTTCAGAAATTAAAATATATTTATTCTCCATACAGAGAGGCATGGTTTTTCAGGGGCTCACAAGACTATGTTATTTCCCCAGCACTTCACAGACTATGTAAAGTTTATGTGTTTGCTCATAACTGCACAAGTTTTCTCCAAGTTCTGTGATATCCTACAACTGCCAAAGACATGTATGTTTGATGAACTAAAGATTTTAAACTTTGTAAATGAGTACTGGTTTGTGCAGTGGCATGCCCTGCTGTGTAATGGTGTCTTGACTCTGCTCAGATGTTGCTGTGGCTCCACGTGGCCCTGTCATATCAGTGAGCTAAAAAAGAGATTAGAAGGATTGAATATACTTAATAGTATCATTCAATATGACACAATAATATTTGTTTTTGTTCTGGGGTAGATACAATTTCTAACTAATGAATAACAGCTACAAGAAAGGTATTTTCAGTGGCATAGCTAGGGGAAGGCAGAGGGAGTGGTCTGCCCCAGGCGGAAAATTTTTGGGGGTGGCATTATTGGCCAAAGGGCTCAATACAATTCATGTGTAAGCATCAGGGTTCGGAAAAATATCATGAATGAAAAAGTAAAATTCTCTGATTTTTATCCACAAATGCTTCAAAAATAATTTTCAGACTGTCATTCAGTGATGGGATTAGACACAGCAGTTGAAATTTATGAGGCGATAACAAAAATAAACAAACATTACACCGATAATAATTTCTAGGAAGGTAAACCAATTTACAATTTATAATTTTGTTTCATTATCAGTCCAAATGTGTTCTTAAAAACATCCCTACCTATTACTTGTACACTACACTGGTTTTGGTTTTAGCAGCGTAATTATATTAAACTAATAATCAGAACACGGCTTATCAGTGCATCTATATTATATTCTTGTCTAGTTGATGTTTATAAATAATTATATGTAAAAAATTATTGCTGTTTCTCTATAAATGAATAAATCTGTGCAAAATGTATCTTAATGTTTCTCTATACAGTAATCCCTCCTCCATCGCGGGGGTTGCGTTCCAGAGCCACCTGCGAAATAAGAAAATCCACGAAGTAGAAACCATATGTTTATATGGTTATTTTTATATTGTCATGCTTGGGTCACAGATTTGCGCAGAAACACAGGAGGTTGTAGAGAGACAGGAACGTTATTCAAACACTGCAAACAAACATTTGTCTCTTTTTCAAAAGTTTAAACTGTGCTCCATGACAAGACAGAGATGACAGTTCCGTCTCACAATTAAAAGAATGCAAACATATCTTCCTCTTCAAAGGAGTGCGTGTCAGGAGCACAGAATGTCACATAGATAGAGAAAACAATCTCTAGCAAACAAATCAATAGGGCTGTTTGGCTTTTAAGTATGCGAAGCACCGGGGCACAAAGCTGTTGAAGGTGGCAGCTCACACCCCCTCCGTCAGGAGCAGGGAGAGAGAGAGAGACAGAGATAGAGAGAGACAGAGTTTGTTTTTCAGTCAAAAATCAATACGTGCCCTTTGAGCTTTTAAGTATGCGAAGCACCGTGCAGCATGTCGTTTCAGGAAGCAGCTGCACAAAAGATAGCAACGTGAAGATAATCTTTCAGCATTTTTAGACGAGCGTCCGTATCGTCTAGGTGTGCAAACAGCCCCCCTGCTCAATCCCCCTACGTCAGGATCAGAGAAAGTCAGCGCAAGAGAGACAGAGAAAAGCAAGTTGGGTAGCTTCTCAGCCATCTGCCAATAGCGTCCCTTGTATGAAATCAACTGGGCAAACCAACTGAGGAAGCATGTACCAGAAATTAAAAGACCCATTGTCCGCAGAAATCTGCGAACCAGCAAAAAATCCGCGATATATATTTAAATATGCTTACATATAAAATCCGCCATGGAGTGAAGCCGCGAAAGGCGAAGCGCAATATAGCGAGGGATCGCTCTACGTCATTTTAATTTTCTAATTAAATAGGTTAACATATTCAGATATGTTGGAGGGCAGCAAACTGAAGCACCGCCCCACCCCGAGTGGCACGAACTCTAGCCACACCACTGGATATTCTACTCAAAGCTTTCTTCACAAAAATTCCAAATCAATATTATGAATGAATTCTTTTATTTTGCTTATGATGTAACCATTAGTCCTACTAGAAAGAATTCTCTTAGTTTAAAAAATTATGAAATATGTATCTTTATTGAGAATTTAATTTAATGAATGCTGGGTGAGTTCGTAAAGCACCAGTAATCAAAACCAGACACTTCTGCTAGTAAAAATGTAGCAGTTTGCTAAGGTAATGCAGGGAGAACAACCTTTGAGATATCAATTGCCAAAAATGACTGTTTATCCTTTTATTTGCTGGAATGTTCAAAATTCTCAGAACTGTGCTGTTGCATGCACAATGTTAGGAATTTATTGAATGTAAGTATTAACTTTTCTTGTCAAAGACCTACAATGCACTAATCCTCTTCAGCAATAATTTATTTTTTTGCTCCTGAATATAGTAGCTCACTAAAATTACATGAGAAAAAAATTACAAGCCATTCAATTGCTACAGCAGTTTGCAGGAACCTCATCAGGTTGGGCAGGTTTCTGGTAGAATGTGATTTTTAGCTTGAGAGTAATACTATTTTTTCCTTGTTCAATGATTAAAATCAAAATCCTGGGTACGGAATCAACCAACTACCTTAAAAAACACAACATGTAGTTGTTAAATAAAGGGTTTGTGAAAAAAATGGTTAAACATTTTTAAATATATGCATTTGTGGAGTATGTGCTTTGAAATATTTTACAGAATATTATTATTAATGAGGATATTCATGAAGCTCAGGGCTCTTTGTCTGATCGCCATTCTGTGAAACTAGCTCCCGAATTTCCTCACTGGTAGACATCTGAGTGTTAGGCTTTGGGAATACTACTGCTGTCCATGCTGTCTTCTTACATCTGTGCTGCCAATTATGACACAAACTCTGTAATAAATTTGCTGATGATATAACATTAATACAACTGATTATAGCAATAACAAATTGGCCTATAGGGAGAAAACTAATCTTCTTATTGAACCATGTAAAAGCAGTAATCTATCACACAAGGCAGTCATTTGTTGATTTCAGATGATTTAGAGTATGTCTTATTGCTGTTGACATTAATGGGGGAGATTAGGAAAGAATTCTTACGAGTCTACATCACTGAATATCTTCCTTGCTTTCTCAACACCAGTTATCTTGGGGTAAGAGGCTATCTGTAGCACTTTCACTTTAAGAAAAGGATGACTAAAATCAATTTCTCTATGCACAGTCCTCACTAACGTTTACAAATATACATTGTATGGCATACAAAGTAATTATCTCACGCTTAATCTACCAACATTACAGTTCGAAACCATGAGGCCAGGCCCAGGTTCCCAAAGGTCATAACCTCAGCTTTAATAATGTTACCGAATTTGCAAGAGGAAAAGCAAGTCAAGTCAAGACAAGCTGGTTTGTTGTTCTACCATCCATACACTGTATTGCAGCAAAAAGTGGCACAAAATAATGGAAATTATGTTCCCTAGGATCGTGGTACAAAATATACATAAACACAATACAAGTTCAAGACAAATAAAAAATATACTATACTATAAATAGACAAACATATTATAACTAAATGAATAAATAGTGATAATTTGGAATAGTGTAATAGATGCCCAGAGACTGGAAGGATGGGGGAAGGTAGCTACTTTGGGACACTGCCTCCCCCAAGATGCTAGATTCCCACAGAGCACCATGGAATATAGAGTTCAGCATCACAGCCTTGCTGTGTAACATGCATGCTGTCAGGGGACACTGTAGGACATTAGGAGACAAGGTTCTCACCTAGCCTGGAAGTACTAGTAGGTCACGAGGGCGGATGTCCCAAATTACTTCCGGGTTGATTAAAAACTTGAGTTCTCTATCTGACCTGGAAGTGCTGACAGGTCACATGGATGGAAGAGCAGAAGCACCTCCGGGTCAGGCAATATATAAAGGGCTGCTGAGAACCCAGCAGGCGAGCCTGAGTTGGGAGTAGGTTGACAACTCTTGCTGGGAGGTGTAGAGGAGGAGAAAGAGGGAGAAAGAATTGTGCTTATTTATATGACTGTAAACCTGTGGCTGTGGTGCTTGGATGGCACTGATAGATAGATAGATAGATAGATAGATAGATAGATAGATAGATAGATAGATAGATAGATAGATAGATAGATAGATAGATAGATAGATAGATAGATACTTTATTAATCCCAAGGGGAAATTCACATACTCCAGCAGCAGCATACTGATAAAGAACAATATTAAATTAAAGAGTAATAACAATGCAGGTATACAGACAGACAATAACTTTGTATAATTTTAACGTTTACCCCCCCCCCCCCCCAGGTGGAATTGAAGAGTCACATAGTGTGGGGGAGGAACGATCTCCTCAGTCTATCAGTGGAGCAGGACATTGACAGCAGTCTGTCGCTGAAGCTGCTCCTCTGTCTGGAGATGATACTATTTATTGGATGCAGTGGATTCTCCATTATTGACAGGAGTCTGCTCAGTGCCCGTCGCTCTGCCACGGATGTCAAACTGTCCAACTCCGTTCCTACAATAGAGCCTGCCTTCCTCACCAGTTTGTCCAGGCGTGAGGCGTCCCTCTTCTTTATGCTGCTTCCCCAGCACACCACTGCGTAGAAGAGGTACAAGAAGAAAAAGAATTAAAATACTTCTTAGTGCTTTTACCTTGTGTCCTGCGTGTCTGTCTAGATTTAAGGGGCAACAGTGAACCCTAGCATCCACAACAGCAATAAATAAATAAATAAACAGCAATATATAAACAATTAATAATAAGAAAATGGTAGTAGCAAGTGTAACAAATGTAATGCATATAAATAAACTACTAGGAGCAGATCTGAGGGCAGTGGGGGCACAGAGAGTTCAGAGTCCAGGCATTCAAGGTATAAAAGTTGTAGATCTTGGCAGAACTGCTTCAGATACTACAGTACCTTCTGCCAGATAGAAATGGATCAAGGAGACTGTGGAAGGGGAGGAAGCCATCTTCCACAATTCTATAGGCTTTGCACATGCACTTTATAACAATGTCTTTAATGGGGGTGGGGGTTGGGGGGGTGTTTGGATTGCAGAGATGTCCCAATGATCTTTTCTGCTGTATGCACTATCCATTGTAGAACATTAAGGTCAGAGAAACTGTAGATCCTGAACCCGACAGTGATGCAACTACTCAGAACTCTCTCAATTGTGCCCCTTTAGAATGTGGTGAGAACATCAGGGTAGGGTTGTCTTCTTCACCTTCCAAAGGAGGTGTAGATGCTACTGTGCCTTCTTGGATATGAATGTGGCGATAATTGACTAATTAATTTCAGCACACCAAGGGGTCTGGTGCTCTTGATCGATTCCTCTGGAGAGCTCTCTATGTGCAGCAGGGTGTGGGCAACATGGACTTTCCTGAAGTCACCAATCATCTCTCTCATCTCATCTTAAAAGGCAGGAAAACTGATTTATTAATTATTGGCTTATATTGTTTGCTGGCTCAATTAGGATGTTAAGCAGAGATAACGTTAATGTTTAGCTCAAAAGAATTGGTCTCTGGTACGTCCTTACAATGGGCTGCATCTCTGGCTGTTTACAGCATCAGTAAAATACTGTACCGCACTGTTCTTTCTGCTTTAATGAGGACAGTAACAGATCAAACAAGCTATTGACTGTGATTTTTGTGACAGCAAAACGATAATTGCCTTATTTCATAATTCATGTTGTGCTATCACAGGGTTTAAATATATTAATATTTTATTGTTGAAATGCGCCCTGTGTTGGCTGGGATTGGCTCCAGCAGACCCCCTTCACCCTGTAGTTAGGATATAGCGGGTTGGATAATAAATGGATGGAATATTGAAATGCAAAACATTTACAGGCTATTGCGTTGTTTTCCTCAATTGCCAACTGTTCATGTAAAACATGCTAATCCCAACACAATCAACAGTTACTGGGGTCAAAGTTGGTAAGGGACAGGGCACAAAGCATAGCTTACTGTCTTCTTGTTTTTCATCAGGACAGATCCTTTTTTTATAGCCTTTATGTCCACAATTATAGCACTGTAATGGGGACCTATCTCCCTCCTTCCTGGGTGCCCATGGAGATAGGTGAGAACCACAACCGCTACCAACCACTGGTTTTAATACATTTGGCCTGGTTCTTACAGCTCAGTTATCTTCTGTTTGCAGGGTTTTATGTTGACGATGGGATGCCAGGAATATCTCAGCAAGCTCTGCGGCCCCCTTTGCAGTCTTCGGCCTGTGCTCTTGTATCCATACTGTGACCTTTGGGTCAAATACTTGTTGTAATTGTTCTAATAAAATGAGATAAATTATATGTTCCTTACTATTCTTTTGGGGTTGTAACCATTATTGACACTGGTCTTTCAGTTGGGAGTAGAGTTCTTTTGGGATTTTTGCACACTTTCACTCTGTACTCCGAAAAGGCAGCCTATATGTCTCAGCATTCACTTAATACTTTTCTAAAATAGCCTGTTTCAATAAGTCATAATTCATTGACTCATCAAAATCCATAGCTAATGCTTTCCCCATTAGTAGGGGAGCTAGGCTAATAGCCCATTCTCCTTTTGGCCAAGAGCACACAGTTGCCATGTGTTCAAAAGTGGCCAGGTACTGTTCAATGTCCTCAGTCTCATCATAAAGCAACATCCTAGGGAAGTTCCATTGCTTGGCATGAATGTTCTCATTAGATAGATAGATAGATAGATAGATAGATAGATAGATAGATAGATAGATAGATAGATAGATAGATAGATAGATAGATAGATAGATACTTTATTAATCCCAATGGGAAATTCACATAGCCAAATTCATTAACCACCCTAGGTGGTGTTGCTAGACTTGTTGATGAAAACTAAGCAACTATTGTAGAGGATTGTTGCTGATTCCTGTGCACTTCTTCCTGTAGCTGAACAAATTGATGGTGGAGGTGTCACCATCTCTGTCTCCTTTCCTGGAGTTCCGGTCCTCCTAACTGCCTTCTTGGGTGATGCCATGTTACTTCTGTGTCGGACTAGATATTATTTTTGCCTCTCAAAAGAAAAACCTTACTGTCCACTGACTGATCCCACCACCATTTTGTCATACCCCAGAACCCCTATCATAGGCTTCAATGGGAACTTGGGGACAAACAAGCTGATGTAACAAATAAAAGGGTGTATTTACAGAAGGAAAAAAAGTCACACACTGCAATGATGAATTAAGATGAAAAACAAACAAACAAACAAAAAAAATTGCATTCACCACATGGCACGTACCAAAAAAAAAAAGGATCAACCCCCATTTTAATAAGCTCTGCAAAGTCAGCTCTTCAGTGAAAATAATACTTATCCTGCTTTTTCCAAAAACTCAGTGTTAAAGCTGACTTGGCCGGTATATCACTCTGATGCTCTCCTGGTCTAAACTGAACTCCCTGTTCTTATATTCTTGGACAACCATCCCCTGACCCGGGTCTAACACTCCGAGCTCTCCCTACTCGCGCACCTAGCCTAAATGATATCTGTGCCAACTGCAACACGCTTGCCTAAATTGTTGACATTTCACAGCACCCCGAATTGACTCCATGGCCTTTCTGCACACTTTATTGTATTGTAAATTTAAATATAAACCGATAGATTCTTCATGCTTTCAGAAAGGTATTTTATTAAAAATCAAAACTGATTAATAAAAAATAAATCGATTATTAAAAGACAACCAAAATCTCTCAATTAAATAAATATTTAGACCCTTTGCTCTGGCACTCTAAATTGTGGTCTGGTGTATTCCTGTTTGCTTTAATTCTTCATGAGATGTGTCTAGAGCAGGGGTGTCGAACTGCAGGCCTGGAGGGCCACAGTGGCTGCAGGTTTTCATTCTAACTCTTTTCCTAATCAGTGACCAGTTTTCACTGCTAATTAACTTCTTTTCCCTTCATTTAATAGGCTTTATTTTAAGAATTCTGAATTTATTCCTTTCTTCATTAAATGACAGCCAAACAGAAATGAGACATGAAATGAGCTGACAGATGACTAGCTAAACTGGGATTTCAAACTCCAACTAATTACACTCCAACCAAACTTTTAATGAGAAGCCGATTCTTGCTGTTAATTAAACCCATTATTTAATTCCATGGCTTGTTGCTGCTCTCGTTCTGCCACAGCAGACATTTCCAAAACTGTTGATTTTTCTGATTTTTCTAAGAACACCGTCAAAATGTTTTGGTGACCTGAGAGATCAACCTTACTGAGACCATCACCTTTCTTTTTTTTTATATTGCGTGATGGGCACAGGTGAGGTGGTCATGTGGCAGCTTGTTTTGTGTCTCATTATGGTTTGGCTGCTAATTAAGGAAAAAGAAACAACTAAGGGTGTCACAAGAACGACAAAAAGACATTGCGAAGGTTTGGGGCAGCCACCCGTATAATATTTCCTGGCTGCAAAAATGATTAGCAAGAACAGACATGTTCACACGACTGAGTTCAAAACAGAACTGATATACTGGAAGCAAGATGGCGGCTTTAAAGACCAGTAATGGAAGTGATGTCATCAGGTCCAGAACTGGAAGTGATGTCGTTGGCTGCCCCAGAAACAGGCAGGATTTCCAGAGAATGGTCTGCAAGGGATTGAGAGAGAGAATTAGTACACTTTGACACCCCCTGGCCTGGCATGAAATTACATCTATTCAAGCCCTTTAGTTGTCTCCTAAACACGTGTGTGTGACAAGGGCCTGAGTCAAGTTAATTAAAACTAAGGCAAAAGAAGTTAATTAGCAGCAAAAACTGGTCACTAATGAAGAAGATGGTTATAATGAAAACTTGTAGCCATTGCGGCTCTCCAGGACAGGAGATTTGAGTCCCGTGGTCTAGAGCTTGATATGAATCCACCTGTGGCAAACTAAATTGATTGGACATGTTTTAGAAAAGCACACACCTGTGTATATAAGGTCCTACAATTCATACGGCTTGTCAGGACAAAAACCAAGTTGTGAAGCCAAAGGAACTCTCTGTAAATCTCAAAAATAAATTGTTATAAGTCAAGGCAAGGATATAAAGTCATTTCTAAAGCTTTGGGTGTTGCATGAGCATGGTGGCCTCAATGATAGAAGATGTTTGGGATCACCAGGACTCATCCTAGAGTTGAATGTTTGGACAAACTGAGCTACTAGGCAAGAAAGGCTTTCATCAGGGAGGTGACCAAGAACCCAAAGATCACTCTAACTGAGCTTCAGAAGTCCTCTACTGAGATGGGAGAATCAGTCAGAATGGTGACCATCTCATCTGCACTCCATCAGTCAGGCATTTATGATACAGTAGTTGAATTCCACTTGGAGTTCGTTTAACGGCATTTAAAGGACTCTGAAAGAATGAGAAAAATATCCTCTGGTCTGATGATTAAAATTGCATTTTTTGGACGGACCTCCAAGCACTACGGTGAAGGCTGGTCACTTCTCTTCACTTGCCTAATATCATAACTGCTGTGAAACTGCAGAGATAGAAAGACTAGTCAGAACTGAGGGAAGGATGAATACAGACAAAAGCAGAGAAGTCCTTGAAGAAAACCTGCTGCAGAGTGAACACAACCTCAGACTGGGCCTAATGTTCACCTTTCAGCACTGCAATGACCTGAAGCATACAATCAAGACAACACTGGAGTGGCTCTACCTGTCCAGGAGTGGTCCATCCAAGGCCCATATGCAATTCCTATTGAACATGGGTGGAGAGATCTAAAGATGGTATTTACTGGCACTTCCCATTTAATCTAATGGAATTTAACAGGATCTGCCAAGAACAACTGCCCAAATTCAGGTGGGCAAAGCTTTTAGAGACTTACTCAAGAAGACTCAAATGTGTTATTGCTGCCAAAGGGGCTTCTACAAAATATTGAATTAAAGTGACTGAATACTTATATAAATGAGAGATTTCAGTTTTTGATTTTTAATACAGTCCAGTGTACAATCCAGTGTTTTTTTTACCTTCCCTGCTAAGCTGTGAGTGACACACCTCATTAAAAAGACTTTTTACCAATTTTTTTAAAAGCTTGAAGAGGGTCTGAGGAAGGATAGGAATTAAAGCATTGGGCACTAATCATTGATAAGCAAAATGTGAAAGTGAGCTAGAAAGTTTGTAAATTTAGAATTTTCTCTATGCATAAAAATGGCCTAAAATGTAATCATATTTTTATCTAAGTCCTAAAGCTAAATAAAGAGAACCAAATTAAGCAAAAAAAAAACACAAAATACATAATACTTGTTTGTTTATTTATTGAGGAAAATGATCCAAAGTTACATATTTGTGCGTGTATGTGAACCTCTAGGTTTATCAACTCATTTGAAGGGGAGGTTAGAGTCAGGAGTTTTAATCAATGGGATGACAATCAGGTTTGAATGTGGGAAATAACATAAAGCAGGGTCTTCACTATCAAAATCTGATTTTCACTACATAGGTTATGGAAGTGCGTCAAGAAATTTTCTATATATCTTTGAAGTTGATGATGCTCACCAGGCGGGAAAAGGTTACAAAACCATTTCTAAGAAGATTGGACTCCACCAGTCCATTATCAGGCAGATTGTGTATAAATAGAGGAAATTCAACAATACTGTTACCCTCCCCAGGGGAGGTCGACCAACAAATGTCACTTCACATACAAGGTGTATATACAATATAATATTTAAGGATTGGAAGGGCTCTCTTGCATTAGCTAATGTCACATTGTTCATGATTGTACCATCAGGAGGACAGTGAACAGCAATGGTGCGCATGGCAAGGTTGCAAAAAGAAAGTTACATGCAATATAAATATATGAACTTGGAAGGAGGGGTCAATAATTCAGTGTGTTGGAATACTGTGGAGGTGCTGGAGCTTTAGCACTATGCTTCATGCATCAACAAGGCATAAAGTTTGCCTATAATTTATGGATAAAAAGAAAATATGAAAAAAACACATAATAATTGTTTTCAAATTTTGCATGCATACGGAAGAATATTACATATTTTAAAAATAAATCAGGCAAACATTACATAAGCATTATATAGCAGTCCTTCTGTGTTAGTGTAAATTCAGAGTTTCCATGAAATCAAAATCAAAAAATCTTTTTTTCTTGGTTTTATTTTCTAAGGAAAAGTATAAGAAATTGTTGCTGTCAAACTGATCAGAAAAATTCCTCCTTTCCTGAGCAGTATGGTTTTTGAATCAGAGGCAGGAATTTGACTTGATGACATGCTACAGTGTGTCACTGCTTTTTGTTGATTTTCAGCACTCTCAGCACTTCACTACTCAACCTGACAGATGTGTGCCCTGAGCCTTTCACCCAGAAATGGGAAAAATTGAATTTTTTAGTTCTGTGCTAAAACAAACACCATTTCAACTTTGAAATCATTTGGTATCTGTGAACCGTGCTTGATTTGTTTTTACTTGGAATTATAGCTTCCTTCATGTTTTTGTTTATGGATGATAGAGTGTGTGCCAATACTTAAAACTCATTAGGGGGCCATTCACCACAGGTGTTGGCTCCTTTATATATATTTATTACTTTTCCTTCTTTCACATTTTGGTTAAAAAAGTCCATGCCTCTATAGCCAGCTTCTTACACAAATACAAGAAGACTGCTACTCAACAAGTTACCTGCCCTACTGCAACAATTGCAAGTTGTCACTAAGTCAACTGCATTGTGATATTACAGGTCAACATTAATATGTCTGTCTGTTTTGCTCTGTTCTGTTTAGATTTTGTCAGCTTTCTATATGCCATGTCCAGTGGCATTTCTGCATTAAGGCTGAACAGCATACAGTCCTGCCAGATGAAGAATAAATAACAAGGCTTTCCTCATAAATTTAATGTATTATTAAAATGTTTATTACAACCTCCTGCTTTGTCTTTTTAAGCATGTTTCCCAATTTTTCTATCACACGCTCAATATAATTACTTAAACTGAATACTACTGCATACAAGTAGTGTGCGACGTTGTGTTTGTGTGGATGTTGCAGGCCTGTTTCTGGCTAAGGGGTAGGACCGTTTGGCCATGCAGTAGAGACGGGTCTTGAAGGTCTTCACTCACATTAAAATGAGGACTGATTACTTTGGTTGTTTGTTTTTTTTTGTTTGTTTTTACCTCATGCATTTGCATTTCACAATCTTTAATAACAAATTGTTGTTCCCAGGGTAAAAATGAGTTCTTTGCATATTCTGAAACATCTCAAAAATAATACCCCAAAAAGAGCAGGAAGAAAACAAAGTACTGCTGCGTCAGACTTATCTGTAGAGGACAAGCAAGGAAGCCATTCAACCTAAGATGCTAAAATTCGAAAGAAAGGCAATATTTGGAAAATTACATTATTTCCTTCCCAACTAGTATGCAAACTTTGTTTTAGAATACAGAAAAAGGGGCCATTTGATGTAAACACACTGACAAGCGAACCATATTCACAAACATGAACAATGTGATTATGACAAGATAATTTCAGGCTTCCACAGCATGCCCAGCCTTATCTGAGTCATTACATAATATGCACATTTATCTCTCACTTAAACATTTAAAAAAACAATATTTTATTCTCTTCTGTGATGCTAGGATGGTATAGAAAATGTCACACTACTAATAACAACTTTTCTAAACTGAGTTGCCCATGTTTATATCCCAGATGATAGTGCACAGCATCATTGCATGGAGCCCTTCTCTAACTAAAATGCATGGCATTGTTTTGGTATTTTTCCCATTTTCCAGGCTTGTATGTTAGAAATTGCTTGATTGGTTTGTTTAAATATATGTGCTGAGATTGAATTATTTTCCTTTTTACTTTGTCAAAATCAGAAACTTCACAAAAGAAAGTTTTCCTATCCTTATCCAAACTAAATTCTGAATGGTTAACAAAAGGGAACAAAACTTGCTCAGATAAAGCAAGACATCAACAAGAGTCACTAAGGTGCCCCATCCAGCCAACATCTACCAGTCTTTCGTGGCTCACACAGAAACTCCCATACCTGAAGTCCAAGCTCGTGAAATGTGTAAGTAATAGGAACCCAATGATTGTCAGTCTCTGATGACAAGCATTCATTTCACCTGTTTTTTTACCCATTATAGTTCCTGTCATTATGTCAAAATGTGTGTCTCTTTGCTCCCGTTATGAATTGTGTGCTTGGTAAATGTGCAACATTTGAGAGCCGTGCCTTTACTTCGCTTAACTCAATGCAGTCTCCCAAATTTTGTTATGGTAGTGATTGCTCTGAGCCTGGACTGGTGAATATATGCATTTATTGCTATTGAACTTCCATCCATCCATCCATTATCCAACCCGCTGAATCCGAACACAGGGTCACGGGGGTCTGCTGGAGCCAATCCCAGCCAACACAGGGCACAAGGCAGGAACCAATCCCAGGCAGGGGTGCCAACCCACCGCAGGCTACTGAACTTATCAAATCAAATCAAATTTTTGTCGCATACCATTTCCTGTTTTCTCTTAGTTTTGTAAATTAATGGTTCATTGATTCATTCCTTAAGTGATAAGTTGTTGCATCTAACAGATAATGTGCTTTAATGATTATTCTACAACAAGGCAGGACACTTATGGTCATAGAATTATGGTATGCCCTCTTTGCAGTTTATAGCCTTAACTCTGAAGCACAAGGGGGAAAAAACAAACTAAAAAAAGAAAACTAGCAGACCCTTTATACTGTAAAACTCGAAGTATTAAAACAACAGCATAAACTGCTTTTGATACATTTGGTGTTATTTCACTTCCATTTTGTTAAAGCAATCCATAGAGTAGGTGTTACTATTCAGAGTTAAATGGAGAGGTGTAACAATAACTCAGAATTGTGTAAATCCGCCCATACACCCCGCCTTTCAATCTCCGGCTAATTAAAGACACAATCATGTTTGCAATTGTTCTGTGCTGTACTTCAAAAGGTACAACTTTTGCAGTTTTTTCATAGATAAATGTTAAAATATTTTTTTTTTCACTAAACATATACTGTATTGACGTGTTAACCTAAAAAGAGAACACTTTGTGATATTGTTATATTTCTAAATTCCATTTCTTTTGTTGCATCGGGACAGAGGTCATTCATGTAAAACCATAATGCTTGGACCTAAAATACTGACTTATTTTAATAATTAACAAATCATGTTAAATATTAAAATTATGGAACACTTTTTCTGTGTTAAAATGTGTCAAACTATGTTCTACTTGACAATCCCTTACACGTGCATATTTCGAACTTTGCTTTAGTTGCCATTTTATTTTAATCAGAGCCTCAATAATATCAAGTTTAAGATGTCATGGTTTTATGGATTGAAACTATTTTTTAGTAAATGTCAGATAATGTTAATACATAATTCGCCTGCCTACTCACTCACTCACTCACTCACTCACTCACTCACTCACTCACTCACTCACTCACTCACTCACTCACTCACTCACGTCCATCCGAAGCCGAATGCGCAGTCGCCTTCTGCACAGCTGCCTGAAAAACCTTACGAGACCAACATCCAACCACAACATCGTGGCAGGTGGCGAATTTACGGCCGCAAAAATTCAAAGAGAAAGGCGACTTCGATTAAAGCTCTAGAGGCCTGAAAGGCGATTTCGACTACAGCTCAAAGCCTAATTACGCATTCTGATTCAATTATTCAATACACCTATATCAGGTTTGTGGTGCTTACACTTATTACTATTCCATATTGTACTGGAACATTCATCATTTAATATTATACTATAGGCCTGGAAAAATCATCAACTAACAGTACAAGCCTGTACAGTAATGAGTAAAGCGGACTACAATCATTACAAAACAACTTCTTCATACTTATCATTTGTTTTTCATACACTGCTGACACAAACTCATGCCCGTTTCTTCTTACGTTGTCGAAACGGGCTCTTTGTCTAGTTGAATTATAATTTCAAAGTTATATATATTTTAACCCACCTGCATAGTGGTGTTCTGCTTTGCTGGTAATATAAAACACACTTCATTTACTTGTACTTGTGTCTGTGCATCCATTTGATGCTCTGATTAGCTTCCCACATGAGTGGCAGATAAAGTGTCTGTTTAAATGTAGGCACCCTGAATACTAGGAATGGATGGATCGATATTAAAGTATCGATGCTTCCGATCCTGACCTTTTAAATTAAACCTCAATGTTCATATTAAAAGTACTGATATTACACATTTTCAATAAAATGCAGGTTTATTAGAAAATATTTTTAAAAAGCGTTTGATGGTGAGAACATGGTTAAATTAAACGTGTCATATCATGTATAACAGGAGCTGCTTTTCCTTCTGCGTTTATCATCGCCCTGCATTCATACTGCAGTCCACCAACCAAAGCAGTGAAGCTGTGTGTGTGAGGGAATGGCAGAAAGAAAGCAAGGCATTGTTTGGAATTATTTTACTCCACTGAGTGAACAATAATGAAAGAAAATGTGATACATGTCAGAAGAGAGTATGTCATTGTGGCAACACCACAAACCTAGTAAAACACATGAAATTCTTATTGCCAAAAATGAGGAGTTAACAATGGAGGTTATCAGAAGAGTGCACAGACATTCAGGCTGCTGTTTACTCTTAAGAAGCCTTCCATAAAGGCAGGCAGTATCCAGGCCAAGTTAGTATTGTAATCTGATGTAAGGTTGTTGTAATTGTTTGAATAGAAAATAATCAATGTCTGTTTTTAGAAAGGCGTGGCTGTAGATAATTTGGGGGAAGAGATGATTGGGGATGGATTGGTTTCTGATATAGATGTTGATCTTTTATCCCAGACTGATTCCTCCAATATTATTTCTATTACAGGATATGATCAGTCATTAACAGTAGAGTGGCCTGTGAAACATGAAGAAGGGATGAATAAAAAACAGTGGTCCATTGATCCAGTTAAATTATATTTACTGATGGGGACTCCAATATATCGAGGATCCCACACTATAGACAGTGTGATGTGGAGGCACATAGTTTTCCAGGTGCTACAATTAATGATTTTATAAGCATTGTGAGTAAAACAAAGACTGTTAAGACTGGGGTATTAAAAGTATTTTTTTGTATTGATTTGAACGACTATAATAAAAGTTGTCCACCAAGAGAGGCCCAGTTAAAAAAGGACTTCTCACGTTTGAATGAAACAGCTAAAAAGAAGTTTTCTTTGGCAAAAATTTATTTTGCTAAGCTCCCTTTTTCTGTTGAACATCAGCTGAAAGAATTATGGGAAACCGTGGCATTAGCGAACCAAATGCCTGCCTTCGAAAAATGGGTTGATGTCCAAATTATATTCCGAAATATATAAATAAGTACACTTTTTTTATAAGAACAGTTTGGTGAAAAATCCCTTTTGTACAGTTATGAGTGTATGTTGAATGTCTTTAATATGAATTTTTACAGAACAATGTTGGTGAAGGTCAAGTACAAAATGAAACAAAAATACGTAAAAGTCATTTATTTAACTTTAAAAACTTCCAAAATCAACTTAGTACTTGTTATTTACTACTTAAAATAATACATTCTATTTCTGAACAGTTTTTCTGTTACCTTATTTCTAAAAAAATATTTTGGTCATACCTTTTTTGATACAATTGGTAATGTTTACCCAATTGCCCCCTTGATGTAGCTTTCATCAAACTTAATATACCAGAGTAACTCCTAACTAAACTAAATGTTCATGATAAATCTGCAACTGAGGTTGATGAAGATGAATTTTAAGAGGTTCTTCAAAATCCAGATTATGGCATTCTAGAGCTGGTACCCGATTTTGGTAACTTTTTAAAAAAAGATGTGTTAATGATAGCTAATTCAAATGAAGTTGTGGTAATTTTGAAAGAGAAATAAAGGAAATAATGTAAAAACTGTTTTACATGTTAACTGCAACACTGCAGTTCAGCACTATAGATTTTACATTACATAGTGAATTTGTTGGTTGGATTGTTAATTTCTACCTTAAATATTCTTACTATAAGAATCTGCTACCAAAACACCATTTTATGGTCCACTATCCCTGCTATTTAAGAAAGATTGATGCAATTATTCACATGGGGTGTATTCAGTTTGAATCCAAACTTAACTTTTTCAAAAAACGACAGAAATGTTTCAATAATATCACATGAACTTTAGCAAAAAAAACCCCACCAGAATTACATGGCAGTTAAATGGGAAAATTTTAGACAACAAAATGTTATGTTTGATCCAGGGAAAGCGACACCTTTATGTGACATGCCTATGGGTAAAGACCATGCTCATAAATTAAAGATGTCAGAGTCTACCAGTGCTTTACCAATCAAATGGGTTAAGTATCGTGGAGATGAACATTACACAGATTTGATTGTTTGCACTGATGTTTCTTAAGAAATTCCAGTACTTCACAAAATTAAAGCTATTATAGTAATAGATGAACAAGTATTCTTGTTGTTACAACTATATGTTTTAATGACCATTTGCATGCATTCTATGTTGAAATACCCAAAACAAATATGTATACCATTATTAATGTTGAAAAATTTTTACTCCATAGATGTTTTGATTTGCAAATGATATATAAGACAGATGAGTATAAAAAGAGGCCAAGGGTTGTTTAAATAGGTAAATTTACCATGTTCCAATGAATGGTTGTTATCACTTTTGAAGAATATATGATTTTAAACTTGTTTTTTTTTCAATGGTGAAGGTAACACACCATTGTTGCAATTAAGGACAATAAATATAACATCCAACACTGGCAGGCTACCTGAACATTCTGTTGTACATGGCATCTGGGGTGTTTTGTCCTGTATGTTACTGCATGTCCTAGAAATTAATTAACTTCATGTTTCATTATAAACACAGGTCATAGCCGGTAGGCAGGAAGTTAGTGAAACCTGTATGTGCTGACAGGTGACAGTAGATGACTTCTGTGTGGAAAAAGTAGAACCTTAGCCAGAAGCTACCACAAGATCACCAAGATTTTTTCCAATGGTAGGGTCCCACATGGAAACTGCCAGCCACTGGCCAAAAGGTTTTTCTGTGTTCACCTGTCCATCTGTCATGGCCTCTTTTACCATGGTGCACAAAGGTGACTTTTTGACACCTACTAAAAGAACATTCGGCCCTTTAGCAGTCCATGTATGTTTGAGCATGTTGTGCTACTATCTGTTGTTGGTGTGTATTGTAGTCTTGTCTTTCTTGAACTGTGTGTCTCTGGTTTACAAACTAAAGAATGTATGATTTAATTGCAGCTTGTGTGTTGTTTGTTATTGGGGGAAAGTAAAGTTTTTGATAAAAAGCATGAAAATGTGCTATTAGAACCAGCATATTTTTTGTTTTTGGTCAAAGGTTATGACATTCTTAATGACAGGCCCACATTTATGCAAAGATGTTAAGCTAATGAGTTCATTTAAACTTGTTTTGTTCTCAAGATGTGTAATGTAAGAAAACAGAATATTTCATTTTAATACTAATAAAGTGATGAAGACTTTTTTGTTATTGAATTGTGCTGTATACAATCTAAGTGGATATATGTCTGTGTATATAATATATAAATATGTATAATACTTATATGAAGAATAATAAATATTTTTTAACAATTTACATTTTGTTTCATTTTAAATGATTGGATAAATCTTTGTGCATGTACATCTCAAAAAGCACAATTTCAATGTAACAGTGCAAAATTAAGTTAACACTGAACATTATCATTCATTAGAGTAATTGAGACACTAGCCAGAACTACATTTTCAACTCATTACAAGGAGTTGATAAGTAAAAAATAACACTTGAAAGAGTTGATTTAGCTGTAGAGTAAAATTGTTCCAACACTTGTCTGGTAATTTTAACACTATTCGGTATTGAATTAAATACTAACATTTTAACACTGGTGGTAGAGTTCAAGTTACACTAGGAAGAGTGGGGCCATATGTTATCAGAGGTAATGCTGAAAATGACTATATGGGAGTTAGAGTAACATTTCCATTTTTACTGTGTAGAATGCTATAGAAATAGTGAACATTAATTCCAGTAAATGGATTTCTTGATCAGGGTGAGGCTCTTACTAGTAAATTGTCTCGTTCTTGCTTGCAAAAGTACAAACCACAGTACTCTCGATACACTGCTTATATCAAGTAATCACAAAATACATAAATATATAAATCAATTATAGCAGATAAATACTCTTATATTAACAAGCATTTAAAAACAGCTACTTAGGAGAGAAACTTACAGGCATATCTTTGCCATGGCTTATCTTGAAAGAACTGATTGCACACTGTTTCCTGAACTTCACTCAACTCCTTTGAACGAACAGAAGACTAAACTAACTTAACTAGATAAGACAATACTTAAAACAATCACAAGCTGGTGAATTCTCAGACAAAACCATAACAGAATACTAAATGTCAAAAAATGAATATGCAAAACCATAAACAAAGATGGGTTCCTACACCAAAAATCTTGCAAAAAAGGAATATCAGATTAAGGACTCTAACTTGTTTTCCTAAAGAGGATCGGAACAGGCTTTTCAACAGGAATACTTTTATTTAAAAAAAATGGCTTCCCTGATATCTCATGCCAATTTGGATATGCCTTGTGCACCATGCAATTTCATGGGCTCATGGGATTCAAGGAGCTATGCTACCAATTCCAAAAATTAGTAACAAAAATGCATTAATTAAATTAGAAAAAAAATGCATGAAATCAGAGCGAAATGTGCACTACCAGTTTTAATAAGAGACAGAAAGGCTGACTGAAAAGTAATACACGTACATTTAGTGCAGCTCCTTCTAAAAAAGTCTTACTTCATCTATTCTTTTGCCTCATTTACATCTCAGTATGCCCATATCAAGCATACTGCTTCATAAATAAATTTATTTTAATAACTTTCAAAAACATCTTCAGAATGGTATTCTTACGTCATAGCATCTTTGAAAAATCTTTCTATAATTATACATTTTAATGAGGCAGACCCCAGATATGCTTTCTTATGGGTAAATCTATAAGTTTTATAGCATTTGAAGTGTCAGCCTGTTTCCCCTCCCTTTGTACTTCTTGGGAGCAAATGGAACTTGTGTTAACTTTTTTTGAAGATCTTATAGCAATATATTGTCTCATTTGGTTGAGCTTTGCTATCCGAGTAACTTTAGATTCTCAGTGCATAAAGAGGATAAATTTGGGAGTACAATAGGAAGATGACTACTTCTGTATTCTGGAATGCTTATCCTTACATTTCTAGTATTTTTATTGCTTTTGTTTCTTTTGGTTAATCTATAATTTTGAGTTTGCTATTAATAAATTGTCAATTATTGTTTAGATTATTTGTCTGTTATCATCATAATTAATACTGAGAAGGTACAGAATCGCCCCTTTCACTACAGACCCACTCTAGAACTCAGCCTCTGAGGTTCACATTCTGAGTATTCAAATTGGTAGAGCTCTTTAGAAGTTGGGCTTTGAATTAAATGTAACACACGTTAAGTTAAGCTGCCTAGCCTCTGAGGTTTTATTCTCAAACACAAGCTAAGAAATGGTGCTCAGTCTCTGAGGTTGCATGTAAAATAGTATTTATGTAACACATGCTAAAAAAGTTATTTAGTCCCTGAGATTTTATTTTAAAACACATGCTAGATAAACAGTACTCAACCTCTAAGGTTACATATAAAACTGAATATTAGCTATGGTCAATTGCTTTCCAGAGGTATGTATCCTAAAGCTAAGCAAATAATATAAGTCAGGCTAACTCAAATATTATAGTAAATTATTACTATTTAATCTAATAAAGACAAAACAGGCCTTTTAGACTAAAAGCAAAACTTTAGTGTCAGATTAATGGTCCATGCTCCTATTTCATCTTTTATTAGGAGACATGAGGCTGTAGTGAAACTGAGTCACTTGAAACTTAACATCTATCTAAGTCACAACCAGGTTAAAACACCTACAAATAATAACGGTGTTCAAAATGTTTTTGCCTATAAGCACTGTTTTGTTTGGCAGTCATGACTCTCTCTAGTGTGTAACCTCTGCCATTTGTAATGGAAAAATTAACAATAATTATTGTCATCTATCTATCTATCTATTTGTTATAAATGGCTACACCACAGAATTGAAAATGTGAAAAAAGTAATAAATTCTTCCTAGTAGTGGCTTTGGCTATGTCTTTTTGCCATTAATTTTTTATTAATATTGCCAGTAATATCAACATCAGTATTAAAGAACATTCTCGATATTACGTCTGTTCTTCTGATTAGTTACAAGGGTCATGCATGATGTTTTTCAAACACAAGAGGCACCTTCAAAAGCTTAAGAGTGTAACAAAACTGAATTTCATTTACACTTGAAGACCAAAAGAATTAGAGCCTTGTGGTTATTAATAGATAAACATTATAATGCAAAATATGCTTACTTAAAAATGCTTATATTTAAAATCCTTCAAACACTCTTGAGATCAGTTGCTCTTAATAACTAGTTATTAAATACATTCTTTATAGACTTAATTCACTTGTACCGTTCGTAATCTTTAAAAGAAGATTTCCAAGGAAACTATACTTCTGCAAAAAAACACTGGACTCTAAATTAAAACTTGTTAACAAAGAAATAATATCCTCAGTGAGTTAAATAAGTGAGTACCTTTTAAGTGTCCACTTATGTACAACTGAGGTTTATTATATGTTTGCTGGATCTGCAGAGATTAATTTATAGATGTATTCATCACTTGTTATGGACTGTAAGGTCTGTTGTCTGTTGGGTAAGACAAAACAAATTCAGTGCACACTACTACTTCAACAGGCGATTCTAAAGAGTTCATCTAACCTTAATGTGTGAGGACTGTTTAAAGTCCTACTTGTAAACAATCATGAAATGCATAGTTGATTCATATACTATAAACTCAACAGGGTTATAAAAATATAACAATTACTCACAGATTCCCCATAATAGCTATTTTAGTTCATTTGCTCATTTTAAAATGTAGAATTTACTTTAAACGACATATCATTAAATTGTTTGTAAACAACATGCTTCCCGACCCAATTGTTAATCAAAAATGCTTCTTAAACCGGCTACCACTGGCACCAACTGTAGTTTACAGACTGTTTGGAAGACAGAACAATAAATCAATGTACTGACAATTCTCTGAAAATTTAAAACAGATTTATACTTGAGAAAACTATATAGTTTTTGATAAAATGCAGTAATACACTTAGAGGAATACAGTATATTATATAGATGTGGTAAATTGTCACACTCATTTCAGTAATCTCAGCTGTTAATACATACTCATATATGAGTTGATAATATTTCTATGTTCTTTAAATGTAGGGAAGAATCTGTGTTCTAAGACTGCATCTAGCTTTACTTGAAGAAATGTTCTGCATTGTAATTGATTGTGGAGATAAGCAGAAAGAAAGATAAGAAAAACAGAGAAAACAGGAGTTGTTATGTTTGGGGAGTGATGGTTCAGCTGCAGTAAGGAAAGCCTACCTGCTGACTTACATTGCGATGTAGCTGATGTCCATTCATTCTTCCATGATCTTGGAGCCTAGTCGCTGCTGCCATACAGGTTCTCTGTATTGAATGTACAAGGGATTTTATATCACCAAGGTTTTTTGTAAAAATAAAGTGTCATAGTTGTGCCCATGTTGCCTTCTTCTGGGCCAGTTCTTCATTGTGTCAGATTGCAAGAAGCACTAGTTTGATGGTGGAGCGTTACTGGTTGATAACAGGTATCCCTTTGTGAACAATGAAACATGACACATCAACATGCCTGTGGCCTTGTGGGATGCAACATAGGTGTGTGCAAAATGTGCTTATACCATCCTCACAAATGGGTAACATCTGATTTGCTCCTCTGCTCTGGTTGCTATGTATGCAGTACTTCATTATATTTCGGTTCAAACAGGCATTTCCTCACCTAATGAAGAAAGGATGGAGGTTGGAACTGTCAAAATTCTTAGTCTTAGAGCAGAGTGTGTATACTAGGCTGGTGTGAAGGATATGCATCACAAACTTTTTACATCACTTTACAGAGCAAATAAATAAACACATTGAACACAGTCCTAAAAAGTGAATGTATTTAAAATATATAATTGAATGTATTTATTCTTCTTCATTTAAGTATTGGGGAAAAATAACATAACATAAACAGACAAACAATTTATAAATTACCTACAGGCTACCAGATGTTGTCTGTGTGGCTAAAAAGAAAGTACAATTAAATTGCGATGTGTTAGGGTTTACTCTCTTCGTTGTTTCAGCTCACATTCTTGCTATTGGAAAGATGACTGTGTGCCTTAGTAAATAACAACATTGGGTTGTCACTTAAAGAAAAATAACTCTTTTTTTTTAAGAGAAGTATGGTTTTCTTTGATAAAGATGTCATTATTTCTTATTCCTCCCAGAAAGAATTGGTATCAGATTTTGTGCTTACGCATACTCTTATTCCTAATTGTTTATTGAATTAGTATGTAATAATAATAAAACACTTCATTTATGCAGCACCGTTCCCATTTTGTTTACTTCATGTACTATTTCATATTCCCAAAAATGACACTGTATAATAAAGTATTATCAATTTTTGTTAACCGACTTAACTGGTGATTTTTCGAGGCGATTTAACAGGTGGTGTTACCAAAAAAGCACTTTATACCCACCTGTAAAGCGGGCCAACTAAGAGAGGTTTTGGGAACCCAAAAGTAGTTTGTATGTTACATGCACGCATCATAATGTTGCTAGTTAATCCCTAAGATAGTCTTCTCACTTTACTTAAATATTATCAAAGACATTTATATTTCAAGCACTTACTTGCAACACTTTGATGGAGAATTGCCAAAGTCAGCACAAAATCCAGCTGTACAAAAGTCAGAAACTGCTCCTCTAATATTACTATTAAATGTGTACACTGTCCTTCAATGTACTTTAATAAAATATCTCATGAATATATTCATCAAGATAATTCACTCTACAAAATCTAATCTCTTTAACTTTAAAAAGCGGGGAGTAAGGGGGATTTAATTAAGGTGTCTTAAATCTTTAAAAAAGTAGTCTGGGTCAAGTGATTAACTCTAAACATACACGACGTATTCAGGAAATGTCCTCAAAGCATACTTCCTGAGAAAAAGCTGAAGAACAGTCAAAGGCGATATGACACACAGAAACTAAATTCATGCATGAAACTTGTTTTATTGCATCAGTATTTACAAGTGCAAACACTGATGCTCAATTAAACCATTCCTTCATGTTTGTTGTGTAGACATGGTTACTATTCTATTTAACAAATTAATTGTCATTTGAAAAGATTAATTTATTCTGTAACAATGTCTGAAAATGATCAATACTTTTAGTGAGAATCTCTTGATAACTACATCAGTGTGACTTACAGTATGTCCCATTTCAGAAAGTTGCATAAAAAAAGCAATTTCCATCCTTTCCTTATAAAATAATATATTGAAAACAACTGAGTGCAGTGTTTATGATCTGCTTCCTCGCATAGTAAGGATTTTTTAAGAGTCTTAATTTCTATTGTTCACATTAAACAGATGGCCAGAAAAAAATTCCCTTAATATACCTAAACGTTAAGAATTTGAAAAACAGCTGCTTTTTACTTTATGCCATTTATTTTTGTTGTATTTTGACAGATTTAATATATTATTTATATATTGCTTAATTTGTGTGCTAAAATTAGTACATTATGACTTTAAATCATAATTCATTCTAAAACTGTAATATAAAACAGCAGTCATTAATAAAGCAATTGAAAATAATTATATGCTGAAATCAATAAATTCTGTGAAAGAGTTACGATTTGAAAAGTTTAATTTAAAATTATAGTAAAAAGAAATCCCTGTATAGAATGAACGTAACAGTGGATATATTTTAAAGATACTCAAAGTCTTATCTAATGTTGTAAAAAAGCAGCATGGCTTTCGTTATAATGGAGACAATTGGTGGTTTAAGTCATAAAATACTTACTGATTTAAATAGTTCATTTAAAATATCCTTCCACCCATTTTATGATCATACAGTAATAAAAATATTTTTCCACTATAGGCATTGGTACAAAGCATTAAACAGTTCTGAAAGTGATGCATATCCATACAGATCAATCAATATTTGACAATTTAGCATCTCCAATTAGCTTAATATGTATGTTTTTTTTTTTAACATATGGGGAAAAAATAGTTCCCAGACAAAACACATGCAGAGGAAGTGTAAACTCCACAGAGACAAAGCCACTATTACACTTTTATAATGCCTTCATATCCTGAAATGAATTTTAGGATAAATTGTTTCTGCTCTCTAATGTTCCCCACATGTCATCAGCTATAAACATGAGCCTCTTGTATTCCTCATATTTGAGAGGCAACTATATTTATCTGGCAGTCAAATGAGTGAAAGATTGATGATATTTAAAAGGCAAAATACACCCAGGTATATCATGATGCAAGAAAATAAGCCAAGACACAGCATCTGATAACCAGTATTATCATAAGTACACACACTCAAGTTTACTATATACTGTAGTAGAATAATTACCTTAAAACAGTACACCCAGTAATGAATCAGATTTCAGAAGCATCTCTACATTAACAGAATTCAAAATTCTTATAATTCTATGCATAAAGAGTTCTTAAAACTGTTGCTCTTTACACTTAGGAACCTAAATCTGAAGACTGATGGCAACAACTGAAATTTAATAAAAAGAGGATGACCATTGTTTGACAGAATTGAGTCTGCCTTCTTTCTAGCCAGTTTGTAATTCGGTGACAAGATCTGCTGCAAACCAATAATTTTACTGCTGGTTTTTACAGTGTTGTTAAGATGGTTTATATTCTTAATGCTGAGGCTACCCAACTAAAAGATAAAATCAAATGTAGCAGCAGATTCAATAAAAGACATATACAAAGTGCCATTACGATTTTCTCCACTTTGAAATAATTTAGTTTTCTAAGCAAGAATAGCCATGTCTGCCCCTTCTTACACATTTGTTCTGTGTTAAGATCAAAATCTAGAATGCTATGGGCGATTGTCCCTAAATATTTGCAGCACTCTGTCATATTGTTGGCAGAATTGGCACTCCAGCCACCGTAAAAAAACTCACACTGTTCCACTCCATCTGAACTGGTGTGGTGCTGAGGTGTCACCCGTTGCATGGCTGGCACTCAGGTCCTGAAATGGTTTGTCATGTGGTGGTTGCGGCAATGCGCTTTATCAGTGTGTGCTCCTAACCTCCTACTCCTCCTCCTCTGTCATTTCCACTGTCTCCTCTTTAATCAATGTTGAGATAGTGGGAGGAGGGGAGCACCTAAAATCTACAACCATATTCTCTATCCTTTGAGATATTTAGCTGTAAATAGGAACAATCATACTCTTGAACAAATTCATCCACCTTATATTTTAGAAGACAGAGTTATTTGCATATTTCAAGATATGTCTGTCCTTGTGTGAACTCCTGCAGTCCTTTGTGTATAAGATAAGCAAAAGAAGAGACAGACAGCATCCTTGGGGTGTATTAGTTAAAACATCCAGAACCCCCACCAACTCCACCACCACCAAGTTAGGGTTCAAGCAGAATTTATCAATCACATGCATTTCCTGAAAATGATGATTCTTAGTGATTGACAAGTGACTTAAACATGTACTGTAATCCTCTTGTGGAATGGGAACAAGTTTGAGAAAAAGTTATATGAAACGAACATAACATCATAATTTAATAATATAATTTGGTAAAGTGTGGCGCACAAAATTGACCATGTAATTGTTTCTGAAACAAACACAAACAGAAAAATGAAGGACATACAAAATGAAAGAAAACAATTACAATTAAAAAAAAAATAACAGTCCATTCTTTTAAATATCATCAGAGTGTCATGCTTTACTAAACTATGCAGTACCCTTTCAATCAGTAAGAAAAACAGTGACTGAGATAATAATACAAGATATCCAGGGTGTTGCCTGCGAGGAGTTTGTCTGTTCTCACAACTAGAGTTTCCTCTGGGAGCTCCTTTCTCATACCACACTCCAAAGACATGCAGTTTAGGTGACCTGGTGCTGTGAAACTGACCCTGCTCTCCATGTGTATGGGTGTGTGTGCATGTATATGGGTATGGTCATCCTGCCATGGGTCAGCGTCCTGCCCAGATGTTGTTCCTACCTTGTGCCTGAAGTTTGCTGGGATAGACTCCAGCTTTCCCACGACCCTGTCCTGCATAAGCGGGTTAAGAAACTTAATGGATGGATGGAAATGATACCGAGAAAAGAATAAGCCTGCACATCTCAACCTATTTTACTCTTTTTTTTAACACATAGTCACCACTTGGACAGCCTGGTGGAAATGTGTCAATCATCCTTGAATGAAATAAATAAATTCTTTTATGTATTAAAATTCCCACATTCCCTTGGACAATGCATGGTGTGTTTACTTCACAAATACATATGGAATAACTCAAGTATAAGGCACTGCAAAAAAAACCAAAACAAAACAAAACATTACTATTTACAAAAACAGCAGCAGTGCATTATGTGCAAACAGTATCTATACCTATACCTTGTACACTGTTGGTTTGCTGATGTGCTATATTGTACCATATTGTCTTGCTCTTTGGGTGCCGCCTAAAGGTTACTTACTAATGTCAACAGGCAGGTGTATGAATCAGAATCGGTTACATTTCACTCTGGTTTAACTTTAATAATGTGTAAGTGCTGGGTTTGTGAGATGGTGATCAAAGACACAAGCAGAATTGGAAAATTGTCTGGCTGGGGTTTCTTTTTTGCAGCCGTACTCTCTCTATCCAAATGTATCAACGTTCATTTCCTGTCGTTTTTCTTCTTCTCATTTCTCCACATACCCAATTGTATCACCTAAAATGTGCATACAAAAATAAAGACAGCTGCAATCGATTCTAATTCTTCAAAACCTTTAAGAGCTTAGAAATACCATCAGCTTATAAATTTGCAAGCATTAACAGTATACTTTTTTCAATGTAATGTATTTCATCATGAAAAATCATATAACCTCAACATAAATGTTAGTATTGTAAATGTTCAGCGAGCTGTCATAATTTGAATTTAATTTAATGTATTCTGTGTGGTGATTCCAGCTGATGGCTAATATCTGTGCAAGAGGAATCACATAGCGATTTATGACTAAGTTGGGGACCACATAGAGTACAAAGGATTTAAAGTATTATGTTAATCATGATGGGGTTAGAGAAGCTCTCTTAAATTAACAATCAAACCGGCAATAGAATTTATGATGTTCTTGGTGTTACAATGCTTTCGGGAAACACACCCCAGTTTGTCAACTAAAAGGTGGGGCTGGATTCTATTAATACATGACAAGAAATCTATAAATAACAAACTTGAATGGCTTTTTGGCCCTTCCAAATGCTCATAAAGTAAATTCTGAAGTGATACTGTGGCATTCAAGGTGGTGATAGAAGAAATGCTAAAGTTGCATTTGATTCTTTCCTTGGCAGTCATGCTTCTAAGAAATTCTTCAATCAACGGGGTTGTGAGTCACCAGGGGGCATACAGCCACCCTAACCCGGACACACACAGGTTCAACACAACACCCGTTTAATTTACAGTTTAAAGTGTTAAAGTGTACAAAACACCAACACACCAATACACAGTCCCTTCTTGCTGCCTCCACTCCTCCTCAGGCTTTGTCTTCTTCCTCCCGACTCTAGCTATTCAATGGAGTGAGGCAGCACCTCTTATTCAGGTCCCTTGGGAGTGTTCCAGGTGGCTCAACAGTATTACCTGGAAACACTCCCGGGTGCGCTGGAGGTCCTCTACGGAACCCAACAGGGCTTCACCAAACTCCGGCTCCCTGACATGCCCTGCGGGAATCCGTGCTGCCACAGCTGCCCAGGAGGGCTGCCCTCTAGTGTTCCAGGGAATGTATTGCCTCATCAATGCCCTCTCCCCTGGTCCTTCCAGTCTGCTGGCGTCAGGTAGTGGCCATGGCTGCCCATCACAGGGTATATTAAACATCTAAGGTTTTTATGCAACTTTATGGCCTAATGCTTCCTTGCAGATAAACAAAAAGCACTGAATTGATTGAAATGGAGTGCCAACACTGCATGTAAATATACAGTAAAGCAGGGATGTCAAACTCAGTTCCTGGGGGACTACAGTGGCAGTGTGTTTTCGTTCAGGCCATTTTCTGCATTAGGAACCAATTACTGATGCTAATGGAATCTAACTTTGCTGCCTTAATTTTTATTGACTTGCATTGTAATTGTTTTTGTTTTTCTTAAATCAGAAGCCAAAAAATACTGAGATGCAAAGAGAGCCAAGTGATGACCAGACTAACCTGAACTAATTTGCACCTGTGTGTCGATTATATAATGTCTGTCTTAATAAAATATTTGAAAAGAAAAAAGTGAAAGCCTAAGAAATATTGATCTACTGAGGTCTAGAAAGTACAGTGTACTAGAATAAGCACAATGACAAGCCTTTATGTTAAATGCTAGTTTTATTAACAGTAAAATGGGAGATTGGTTGTGGTGAAAATGGTGGCCTTCCAAGACTGTTACATGGAGTCACCTAGTCATTTTGTTGGCTTCTCTTTGCATCATTATTGTTGTTAAGGAAAAATAAATTAAGCAAGTAAATTATAATTAAGGCAAAATAAATGTGTTGCATTCGCAACAGTATCTAGTTACTAATTAAGAAAGTGGCTGAAATGACATCTTTGGCCCTCCAGGCTCTAAGTTTGACACCGTTATTGTAAAGGAAGAGTGAGGTATAGTACAGCTCATTTCAAAAAAAGTTCACGGCAGTACCCTGGATGACTGCAGCAGATGTGCTCCTCCTCGGTTTACTAAATGGAAATTGTTCAACCAGTAGATGGTGGCAGCAAGCCAGCACTTAATTGACGACACTCTGTCCTTGTGTTTTTTTTGATGTAGTTCAGTAGAAAAGTAATGTTGCTTTTGTTTTGCATAAAAAACAAGTGCACCTTACCTTATAATTATTATACCCTTTATTTGGAGACAACAAATGTCTTTGTCTTTTTTAATGCACAATCACCCAGTTAATCTAGGAGTCAGAGTTAAATAAGTGCTGTTTACTACATACTGGACAAAAAGCAGAGTAAGCAGCTTATCAAGTCTTTCTGTATATCTAGGATATTCTCAAAATACAGTGAATGGGGCATAGGGGCAGTGCTTAGCACATTTTTTGTTTTATGAATAAGAGGACTGTCAAGTTCATGCGGCAAGCAAACAGTTATAGCAAACTGAAAACACTTTCATAAGAATTCCCACACCATCTTGTACATGTGAATCGCCAGTTTGGTGATTCTTGAAAAAAAGTGCAGACATTATTGATGTCCTGCTTGATCAACAGAAACAACAAATAAAGATGAGCTCTTAATTATTAGTTGCGGTACAAAAAACAAAAAAAACAAAAGTATGTATACCGCATTTTGCTTGATTTAACAAGAACAGAAAAAGGCAAACACCTTTAACATACAGCATGACAGAATACAAGAAACCCAAAGAAACATGTCGCCTTTTCTATGAAACACTGCTTGTCTATCCAGTTACCTGACCCACCTGTCCATTTTAGAGATACTGGAAGCATTTCTGGCCCATTTAGAATTAAAAACCAGATTGAGATGAAAGTTTATCATACTGTACACAAATACATTTCATTTACAGATGGCGTTTAAATTAACTGTACTTGAAAGACAGGAGTGTTGTCTAACATCTTGGAATAATATATTATTTGACTGTTTAAATACTTCCACTCATCTATCCATTTTCCTAACCCACTTATCCAGGGCATTGTCGCACTTGTTTAAAACAATATTATGCATTGTTAACTGCTTCTTGATTTCTACAGTTGACAGATTTATAGAAGAAATATGCTGCAGTACTTATTTAAACTTTCTCAAGCAACACTTGGCCATCCTTCTCATTCAACTTCCACTGTTTATTCAGGAATGTGTCAGCTAACCAAACACACACATGTTGGAGGGAACCACATTTACACAAAGAAAATGTGTTAATTCCATACAGACAACCGAGTTTGGAAACCTGGATCCTGGTGACAACCGTGCTAACTTCTACACTTTTAGGAAATAGCCAGGGTTTTAACCATGGCTCAGATGTTTTATTTAATTCTTTCATTGTCCTTTAAATATTATTTAGTGCATTTTGTTATTGAATACGTTAATGTTGTCTTTTTTATATGTAGGGATGTGCTATCAGGATGCGGAGCAGGTGGGACAGTACTGAGAACAAAAGGATATGGATGCCACTTGGGATCGTCTTGGCATTTATAGTACTAGTTATAGTATAGTAGAAAAAATTATGTGTCAGTTCTGTCTTCATCTATCAATTTTTCAACTTTTCTAAAAATTGTAACAAAAAATAAGTTCCCCAAAACTTAAAATCTTGTAATGTTGGAGGACCAGACTTAGAAGAAAGAGACAGACATGCTATGCGGTCTCCTAGTGCGGGAACGCTCTTTCACAGAAATCCATTGGTCTTGGTGTGTGATTTCGGAGTAGTCCCCACCTTGGTATTGACAGGCTGTGGAACAGGCAGGAAAGCAAGAGGGAGTTGCTCCCTCAGAGCCAGTGTGAGCATTGGAAGACTGACTTGGCACAGGCAATGGACATGGAAGAGGAGAAATGGTGTGTAAATGACAAAAGTGGAGGCTCGCAACAATGGCACCTTGAGTTTGAGCGGTGGAGTTGAAGTGCAGCTGAGCATGAAGATTCAGGATCAGCTGTTGTGCAGCAACTGTCATTTTAAGTCACGCTTTTCACCTGTTTTTACAGTACACAAACAGCTGTTTGTATTCTGTACAGGTAGACGACTACTGTCATGAAGAACTACTTTGGTATGTGACTACTTTTAAATAATAACTTACGTTTTCAGTTACTTGTATGTTTATTTGAAAACTAGGCAATTTAAACACAATCTTTAAAAGTGTAAATTATTTTCTTTAATAATGTTGACCTCACTGGGACTGCAGCCCCCTGTTTGAAAAGCATTGGCTTAGGTAGCAAGAGGTGTCAAACAATGCATGCCTTAAAAGCAATTAAAGAAAACTAGCAAATATTTTGACTTTGTTCCTCTCTCTTATGTGTTACTGATTCACTTAAATGTGACCCCGTCACAGTACACATAATCCCAGTCCAAGTGTACAGCAACTTGTAGATTCAGTCCCGGCCATAGGCAGAACCTAGATTTAAGACTCCAGGCATATCCTCAATGGAAGCCTGGAGCCGAAAGTGTAGAAGCAGCAAGATGATGGCCAACACACATAATCTGGAGTAGAACATTGTTTTCTGAAGCTGGTCCATGAAAGGGTTTAAAGATATACTATAGATAAATAGAACATTATAAGATAGAACTGCATTTGCCCCCAGGGAAGAAATTTGCCATTTTACAGAAGCTCTATAAATATATATATATATATATATATATATATATATATATATATATATATATATATATATATATATATTTTGTGTGGGCGTTGTAGCACACATGAGATACAACCATACAAGTATCTTACAAAGACTTTCTTCTAGTAGGGGCACAAACACAACACATTTTTTTTCTCTCTCTCTCTCTTTCTTTATTTCTTCTCCTCCACACCTCCCAGGTGAGCTTTATCCATCCTACATACCCAACTCCAACTAACCTGAATGAGGTCGAGTAGCTTCTTTAATCTTGGAGTATTTTTAGTGCTAGGGCATAGCCTGTTGGAAGCACTTCTGGGTCATACGGATGCCCCACAAAGAAGGGATTACTAATCCCAGCAGTTCCCCCTGGCGGCCCCCTGGAACCTAACAGGACTGCCCTACAGGACTGTAGGTCCAAGCATGCCCTGTGGGTGTCTGTGTGTGCATCCTAGCTCAGGGATGGAACCCTCTCGGCTATTGGAGGAGACACTGGTCTGAATAGATTGTTTCCCCTTGTCCCTACATTATACTGACCTCCCAGTCAGGTAAGGAACTTCATTACTGCTGAGACTCCATCTCCTGCTATCCTACTGGGAAAGGCAGGGAACAACCTGCCTTTCTTCTTGGCCATTCAGTACGGTGGCCTCCAGGCCAGGTAATCTTTTGGAGTTGGCCAGCTAGAATGCCGATCAGTATGGTCCAGCTACACCACTTTAATGCAGGATTCCAGGCATGTTTCCCCGCTTAGTTTGTTAACAATGAGGGAAGATGTAGATGTAGATCTTCTGTGGTGTTTGCTTCCCCAGAGCGGTGCTTTGGGAAACGTCGTCATCTTGCTTTTCCCATGGGGCTTTGTGTGATCAGTCTTAACAAATGTACCGCCTCTGATGTAAGTGTCCTTCTTGCTTTTAGGTCTGTACTGGATATCTTGCCCAGGGTTAGAGGAATGCAGGAGACAGCAAGTCATAGATTCACCACTCATAAGATTAGCAGACAGACCTCCTTGTTTTCTCTTAACCGGCTGTTCTAACCCCATTGTGTCACATACCTTGGCGAGTACTCCATCTCCCGATGTCCTCTAGAATGTCTAAAAATCTGTCTATGGTGAAACTGTCCATCAATATAGGATGGACATCTTCTAACCCCTGCAGCAAAGACCAGCTTCTCTCTGTCTCCCCGAGGTGATAACACAGACAGATCCTAGCTGAAGAGTGACTGATTGATGACAGTTTGTTCCTCTTTTTGGGTGTTTTCTTTCCTGTGGTCAATTGTTATGACTATCATGTTTAGCTTGATCCATGTATGGATCTGGGTATTTTGACCACAAGAAATTTATTGGATGCAGGTCCTTGTCAAGCAGACAACCAGGAAATCCTGCCAACTATGCCACTTGTGACCAGTAGGGGGTGCTGTAGCACCCCAAAACAATCACACAGACACAAGTCGTAGGTGCAAATGCAAGGTTTATTAAACAAACGCCTTACAAGGCTTCCTTCTAGTAGTGGCACAAGTACAATACAATTCTTTCTCTGTATCTTTCTTTATTTCTTCTCCACACCCAGGCAAGCTTTATCCATCTTCTACACCTGACTCCAAGTACTGGAAGTACTTCTGGGTCAAACAGAAGCCCCACAAAGTAGAGATTACTAATCCCAGCAGCTCCAATTTGCGGCCCCCCACAGAATCCAACAGTGCAGTCCCATGTGGGAATCCTGGCTTTGGGTTGGTGCCTTCTAGTGTACTGGGGAAGACACTGGTCAAAATAGATAATTTCCCACTCTTCTTCCATTACGCTGACCTCCCAGCCAGGTAAGGGACTTTGGTCCATTCCTACTGGGATGCCAGCAAATTAACTCAGAGGTTTTCACCTCCTTCAAACATCCTAGCAAAGACGGGGAACAATCAGCCTTTCTTCACAGCCATCCAGTACAGCAGCCCCCCGGCCAGGTAATAAATCTTGTACCATCCAGGTTGGGACATCAATGCCTGTCTGTGATAATGCGCCTGCCAGGCATTACCATATTAACTTCTGCGACTCTTTTCCATTCACTTTCTTTCTGTTCTTTCTTTTCCTCACTGTGACTCTTTTCCATTCTCTTTCTTTCCATTCTTTTTTCTTTTCCTTTTATCTGGCCTGATTGGGCACAAGTGTGAAATGCTGCTACCTCAGAGGTGTGAATGAGGCACCTGACTGATATACTCACATTTTCATATGTATGTGCGATCAGCCAAGCAGCCAATCAACCCCGGAGTGAAGTGCACTAACCTGGATCCAGTTGGAACCCTCACTCCTCGGGATGCAATTAATTATATAAAAATGTCACTTCGCAACAAACCTCTCATCACACACCTCCCTCCTTAAGCCAGCAGTTGCATGAGAAGGCATCACACTCCTCCCAACCCAGTGCAACCTTTGGCCCTTATACTGCCCTAACACAATGAAAGCACTAAAACAAACCCCTCCTTAAAACAAAACCTGACATTAAAAGACATTAAGAAATTAAAATGACAATCAAATCAGAAATAAAAAATACTCCATTAAAAGTTCAAAATTCTAAAAAGTCCTCTTCAGGCTTGAGTGGGAAGGGTTCGTAAAACAGTCTGGCTCCAAACTCACTTTTTTTCTTCTTCAGCTCTTTGTTCCTCCGTTACTCACTCCACAGTCCCCCATCACTTTCAGGAGTCTCTTCAACCAAAACTGTTGATAGTCACGTACCAAGATGAGCCGGGCAAATGAGGACACACATATTCAGCAAGGGGTTGGTGCAAAAAGTGTCAGTGCTTTTATTAAAACCAAACAGAAAGTGCAAATAGTGCAATGCATAACATTGTCTGTTCTTTCTTTTCCTTTCTGCCGTGCAGTCTCCTTTTATCTGGCCTGATTGGGTGCAGGTGTGATACGCTGCTATCTCCGAGGTGTGAATGAGGCACCTGACAGTATTTTGCACTGTATTTGCACATGTATGCACGATTAGCCAAGCACCCCAATCAACCCTGGAGAGAATCGAGCTTGGGCACATTCGACCCGGATTGGAGCCCTCACTCTCTGGGACTGCCTGAAGAAAACTTTTTGAATTTTGCTGTTCATATAAAGGAGTCCCAGTAGCATTTCTTGACACGCTTCTGCTGAATAATTTGTTGGCTGAAAGGACTGTACTCGGTGTTAGTGTGTCAGAGAGAGGATGTACAGCATTATAAATATATGTTAATTCAAATAATCAATGCTGAAGTTAATGCCATCTAATGACCTGGGTAGAACACTGCCCTGCAGGAATGTAAAAAGGGTGTACAGGCAAGTATTTGAACATCAGTTAACTTATCGGGGATGTCACTCCACTTAAAGTACATTATTGTGATCTTGGTTATATAAAAAATTATCAGTTTTTTTTTTTAATGAAGGTTTTGCATGTATTTTCCTTCTTTAATTGTTTAGTTCCTTCCAAAAGCAGAACTAAGCTAATTCCCAACTCTTTTATATTTCAAACATTTGTCAGCTATGCAGACATGCTTTTTTCCATGTGGATTTAAAATCCATCACTCTGGATAAACTTTGTGAGCCTTAGGTTTTACTTTTATTCTTTCTTCAGTGTTGTCTTCATTTGGTGAATGTTTTCTTTGTTTTTAAGGCTTTGAACTAGTGTACCTTTGAACTGTAAAATCCAGTCTTCATTGTGAATTGGGGTTTGTCTAAAATACTTTGGATATGGTCCTTTAAAGCCTTTCATTTTCCTTTGCTAATCACAGCCCTTATTTAAAATGATGGCCTTTTTCAGCGAGCACAGTCATTTAATTTAATGATGTTTGTTTACTGTGTATTCTTTTTATGTTTTAGGCCACACAAATAAAACTGTCACATCTTGTAGGAATAAAGTTATTTCTGAAGTGTTTCTCTAAACGTTACTAAGTGGATTAATGTATTTGCAGGTTTTAGTTGTTTTCACCATAAAAATTAAAGCAAAGTCGTTTTGTTTAATTTATGCTTCTAGAAGGCAATAACGTAAATAGACTGTCAACTGTCAAAACTGTTTGATGAATAATCCAAGCAGATACCTTTACCACAGAAACGTTACAGTTCAAAGTAATAGCTCAATTTTCCTTTTTCTTCTCCAATCCCTTTCGTCTCTTCATATAAAATACTACAGAATTAACTGTGTTTTTTTAATTATGTTTGCTTCTATAAGAACAAGTTTAGCAGAAATAAAAATATATACTAGAATGTTACAATAATTTTTGTACGGGAGCATGTGGAAATATGAGATAGTATAATGTCATGGACAGCCGGCTGGGACGCCTGTTCGCTGGGAGGACAGGGGGAGCAAACCTGGTCAGATAGTACCTCCCCCGGAATGCTAGATGACAGCACCCCTGGATTGCAATGGTGCCTCTGACTCCCACATGGCTTCATGCAAGTTGGAGTTGGATACAGCCCTGTTGGGATCCAGGGGCACCGCCAGGGGGTGCTGCAGCTGCTACTGAGCCTGTATGGGCAGTTCTTTCACCACACCCAGAAGTGCTGCCAGAAATAGGTCATCAAGCTCCTGGAGCACTTCCGGGTAACGTATAAAAGGAGCCAGCAGACACTACTCAGACAAAGATTGCCAAGGATGAGTGGAGGAGAAAAAACTGAGAGAAAAGAAGAAGAAGAGAACGTATCGTGTTCAGGTGTTTTGGGCTTGTGCTTAAGATTGTGTTGTGTTGTTCTTGCAGAAACGAGGAAGGCGATGCCCACAAGTAAACAGAAATAAAATTCACCTGTGCTTTTATAAGTGTGCCTGCTGCGTCTGTCTGTGTCGGTTTGGGTGGCTGGCACGCCTCCTATTGGTGTCACAATAACTAAATAAGATCACAAATTTCTTAGCGTTTAAGTAGTGATAAATAAAAGGTTTCAGAACTTTGTAATACAAGCTCACACATACCTAGAAGATTAAGTAGGATCAGACCATAACCCTTTCATATTGAAAATAAAGGAAAAAATAAAAAATCTAACAAAATGACGTTTTGATGAACAAAGTAGAGGAACATCTAGTAATTTAATATGTGGTCGAGTGAGAAACAAAAAGTCAGAGGAAGAAATGTGGGTGCACCAACCCAGTTGTTCCCACTTAAATCAAATGAACAAAACAATAGGCGTTCTGTGGTGCAAAACAGAACAAATAATCTCTTTGAAATCAAAATTAGCCACCGGGATTTTTTATTTTTCTCAGGTACCAGATAAGAGTTCCGTCCTGGGCAGCACTGTGGCGCAGTGGTAGCGTTGCTGCCTCGCAGTTAGGAGACCTGGGTTTGCTTCCCAGGTCCTTCCTGCGTGAAGTTTGCATGATCTCCCCGTGTCTGCGTGGGTTTCTTCTGGGTGCTCCGGTTTCCTCCCACAGTCTAAAGACATGCAGGTCAGGTGGATTTGCGATTCTAAATTGGCCCTAGTGTGTGCTTGGTGTTTGTGTGTGGGTTGGCACCCTGCCCGGGATTGGTTCATGCCTTGTGCCCTGTGTTGGCTGGGATTGGCTCCAGCAGACCCCCGTGACCCTGTGTTCGGATTCAGCGGGTTGGAAAATGGATGGATGGAGTTCCGTCCTGTGGTGTGCTCTTGTTACAGATTTTCATCTCCTTCCAGCAGCCTTGTGATTGGTGGGGGACAAAGTCAAAAATACTCACTGGAAGACTTCTCTGTGCTATAAGGGGAAGCAAAGAGGACATGGTTAAGTGATAGCACCCCCTTTCAGACTGGTGTGGTAGTACGTACCTCTGCTGATGAGCCTGGAGAGTGATCCACTGACGCACATGTGTGACATCTGGTATCAGCAAATATGAAGTACTTGCTATTAAAAGTCAGCAAGGGAGAGCTATAAAATCCAACTTTCACAAACAAGATGGCACAAATGATAATGATGGTTTAAGTAAAGGTAACATATCTATTCTTCTATGTTTAAAACTGTTTAAACCAAGCTTATGGTCATAGGGGACAGAAGTCTATCACAAGTGCATCAGGTTCAATAACCAACGCGTATGGTTTTGGGATGTGGGAGCAAAGCTGGCGTGTCCTGAAAAATATTTATGCTTCACAGGAAGTCTGTGGGCCAGAAATCAAGATGCTTGGTGCTTTCAGTCAGTAGTACTATTTTATGTACCACTATGCCTCTCATCATTCCAAACTACTTATACAGTTCCTATAGCAAGGTATTTACTATTCTGGCAATTTCTTTTTTAAAAGCAGATTGACTGGCATCAACTTCTTGTTTATGAACTTTCTTTCAGGCACCTTTTGGTCTCCAGTTCTTTAATAATGTTGTTTCCTACAGATGTTGTAAGGGTAAAGATTCAGAAATGATTTTGCTTTGGGCAAAATTTTCCATTATTCCCCAGATATTCATTTTGAAATTCAACTCATATAGGCATGGCAGAAAATATTTTTCAAAATTATGCTAATTTACTCATACAAACATTATGCATAAGTTACATAAGATATTTAGAGTTCTACAATATTGTCTGTTACAAAAAACTGCGATTACACTTTTAAGTACAAAAGCAGTTGCTAGTGCATTGTGAGAAATTGTCAACCGTTCAGGTGTTTCTGTCAAACATTGCCTGTGGTATGGACTTCTACTAAAATGGAATTGAAGGCTTTCGTTTTGAAGAAATTGTAAAAAAGATAAGTAAAAAATGAATAACAATCTAACTTATTATAGGATGAAATTTCATAACTGAACAATTGGTAATGAGAGAGCATAACTAGTTTTTTATAGAAACACACTTTTCAACTCCACAAATCATATTTTATGTAAGTAACAAGGCAGAAACAAGATGGTTATACAAGGTAAGACACAAAAATAACCGGACTGGGCTTGAGGCTTTCCTGGTAAACCGTCTGGAGGATGACCAATGTGAATCATAGAAGTATATCCCCTCGTACACGCTCGCTCAAAACGCTGACCGGCTAGGTATATCCTGTGAATAGCCCAGACAGTATTTGCACAATAATTGCTACAAAAAATCAAACAGCAAATCAACATCAAATTTCTTGCGAAATTGAACAAAACGGCCACAGAAACTTATGAAATGATAAAAACAGTGTGTGGTGATAACGGTTTGTCTCGCATGCAAGTTTTTGAGTGGCAGAACCGTTTCAAGGAAGCCCAAGAAAGGAAGACATTCAACGCCCAGGTCGAAAGGGGGTGCTTCACCAAGACAATGCTCCTGCACACAATGCTTTTTCTGTAAAGCAGTTTTGGACTGACAAAAACATTCCTGTCCTTGATCATCCTACCTATTCGCCCGATTTAGCTCCCTGTGATTATTACTTGTTCCTGAAAATCAAAAGTGACCTGAAGGGAACACATTTTTCTTCACTGGATGAAGTGAACACAGAAACGGCAAGTCTGCTGAAGAGCTTCAAGCAAGAAGACTTCCAGCACTGTTTCAATCAATGGAAGATACATGTGGCGTGGTGTAGAGATCGGGACAGGGGATATATAGAAGGTGAGAGATGCTGAATGTTTAGAATGCTGTCATTCATCAATAATTTTTTTTTTTACCAATCCAGTTATTTTTGTGTCTCACCTCGTATGCTTCCTATCATCATTGTATGGGTGTAAGATTTCATTATTTACAGGTGCTATGTTTTGGATGATTTCTACCACCTGTGACAGCTCTACGGGGGCACAAGTGGCACACTTACAAAAGCTCACGCTTTTATTTTCCTTCTCTGCACAGCACACAGTGCACAAATCACCACAAATAGAGCTCAGTCCTGTTCTTTCTCCTTTCCTTATTTTTCTGCTGCCTCCACTCCTCTCAAGCTCTGTCCTCTGCCTCCTGACTCCAGCTCCACAAATGGAGTGAGGTGGCCCCTTTTATATTGTACCCGAATGCGCTCCAGGTGCTCGTTGATGGCCTTCCTGCGGCACTTCCTGGTCTGGCGGAAGTACTGCATGGGCACCTGGAAGCACTCTCGGTGTGCCTGGTTCCTGTTCCGGCACTCCAGGGCTTAGCAAATGCCACGGGCCCCCACAGGGTTGAACTTCCAAGCTCTGTTCCTGTGGCCCCAACACCCACCATGGCGGCTGCCCTCTCGTGTTCCGGGGGAGATACTGCTTTTCGCCCGGTCCTTCCACTCTTTGGGTGTTCCGTCCGCCACACACCTCATACAGATGTAGGGGAAACAGTGCACCTTATGGACCTCTTCATTGTTATCCTTAACTCCACTGGACATTAACAGATGGCATTTACCTAATGTCTCATAATTCTTTCAGTTACTAATCAGTTTTTATTATATCCATATATATTACAGATAATAAAAATGAATTTGCCATTGCCTAATCTTGGTTTTAATTCCAGTAATGCAGATGCATGGAGCTGACAATAGATCTTCAGTCATCACCGGTGTCTCCTTTCAAAAAATTTGCTTCCTTTACCTTGGTCATTTGAACCCTTTACTCACATCCTCCAGTGGGTATATCAGAGCAAATTACAGTGCTATTAAAAAGTATTCACACCTTTGGGAGTACTCATTTTCTTATTATGCAACATTCAATCACAGTGGATTTAATTTGCCTTTTCTAACACTGATAAACAGAAGACTCTTTAATGTCAAAGTGAAAACAGATCACTGCAAACTGGTCCATATTAATTACAAACACAAAACATATAATAATTACTCACTTAAGTATTCAGAACCGTCAAGTCAGTATTTAGCAGATGCACCTTTGGCAGCCTTCAAACTATATGGGCAGGCCTCTTTCAGCTTTGCACATATGGACACTGCAAAACTGCTCAGGCTCTGTCGGGATTGCATCAGGATCATGTGTGAAGAGCCTTTTTCAAGTCCATCCACAAATTCTCAATTGGATTGAAATCTGGACTCTGTCTCGATCACTCTGGATCATTAACATTGTTGTTTTTAAACTATTCTTGTGTAGCTTTGGCTTTATGTTTGGGTTGTTATCTTAATGGAAATTTAATCTTCTCCAAAGTCATGGCTTTTTGCAGCCTACACCATATTTTCCTTCTAGAGTTCCCAGTGTTTTATTGCATTTATTTTACCATCTATTCTCACAAGCCTTTACAGAGCTTGCTACAAGAAGAATCAGCATTGCATGCAGCTGCCACCACCATGCGTCATGATGAAATGGTGTGTTTTGTATGTTTAGTGTTTGGCTAACACCACAAATTGACATTGACCCTGATGGCCAAAAAGCTCTGTTTTAGTCTCTTTAGACCAAAAACCCTTCTTCCAGCTTATTTCAGTGTCTCCCCTATGCCTTCTGGCAAACTCTATGTGCATTTTCTACACAGTGGCTTACCCTGTCAGACTCTCCCATAAAGTTGCAACTGTTGTCTTCACAGTCTCAGTCTTTGTAGCTGGTAACTCCTTCAGAATTCTCATAATTCTCTTTATGGCCTCCTTAACTAGTTGTACAATCAGTCAGTTTTTGTGGATGGCCTGCTCTAGGCAGATTTATAGCTGTGCCATACTCTTTCCATTTCTTAGTGACTGATTCAACTGTTCTCCACATTCCATGACTTGGATATTTTCTTGTCTCCATCCCCTGAGCTGGGCCTTTCAATCACCTTTTCACAGAGTTGCTTGAAGTGCTCATTTTGTCTTCATTGTGTGTGTTAGGCCATAATATTCATCCACATCAGGTTGAACCTTCCACATACAGGAGCACTGATCCATTGATTTAGTACTATTTCCAAATGGATAATTAGATAGCTTTCTCAAAATAATTAAGGAAAAACAGAAATCTTAGTGACTGGCAAATATAGAAATAGTGATTATACTAGAAAAAGACTTGATTCCTTAGATTTAAAAGTCAAAGCAGATGTAAAAAAACTTAGGAGTAATCATTGACTCTGACCTAAATTTTAAATCACATATTAACCAAATTACTAGGACTGCATTCTTTCACTTAAGAAATATAGCAAAGGTTAGACCTCCTATAACATTACAAGATGCTGAAAAATTAATTAAAAATTTAGTTTTTAATTAGGAAAAGAAAATCTGTGCACATCTCACCAGTTTTACATTAGCTACCTGTGTCATTTAGAATTTACTTTAAAATATTTCTAATGTTGTATGAAGTCATATAATTTTACCCCTTCCTATATTTTGGAATGCCTGTCCCCTGACAGTGCATGTCGTAACCTAAGATCTTCTAATGGAGGTCTGCTTATAACTCCAAGAGCCAGGCTTAAAGGAAGTGGTGAGGTGGCCTTTTGCTGTTAGGCACCCAGTATGTGGAATACTTTACTAGCAGAAATACGGCAAGCTAATACTGAGGAACATTTTAAAAAAACTGCTAAAACATTATTTCTAAGCAATCAGTCCATTTATAGTGCCAACTATAATAGCGAGGATAATGTAAATAGTAAGGTGGAAAGATTTAATACTAAGGTGAGAGCTGCTGTTGACATAGTTGCACCTGAAAAGACAGTTAAAAAAATTTCTAGCATTGTTATACCATGGAAGACCCAAAGAGTGTCTGATTTAACAAGAACATGCCGTAGAGCTGAGCGTAAATGGAGGAAAACTAAACTAACTATCCACTATGAAATATTAAAAGTTAAAATAACAGAATACAATAACACAGTCCGTCTTGAGAGGCACTGCTATTTCCCTAAGATTATAAATAACAATGCTAGTAATCCCAGAGTCTTATTCTCGACAATTGATCATCTGTTAAACCCAGGAAACTCAAAGGAATGCCTCCTAAGTACTTCCAGTAAAACCTGTGAGACTATTGCTGTATTTTTCAATCAAAAAATGAATGATATTAGAAATAACATAGTATATCTCCCCAACAATAAGGATCCTCCTAAACCCCAGTATTCCGTTATAAACAAATTAAACTCTTTCACTAGGATAGATTTACCTGATTTACATAAAATAATTTCTCAAATGAAACCCTCCACCTGCGTCCTTGACCCAATACCAACAAATTTTTTCAAAGAAGTATCGGGCGTGCTAATTGATAATGTTCTTGACATAATAAATTCATCATTAGATACAGGGGTCTTCCCAGACTGTCTTAAGACTGCTGTAGTTAAACCCCTACTTAAGAAAAATAATCTCGACCCCTCTGCTCTTGAAAATTTTAGACCCATCTCTAACCTGCCTTTCTTAAGTAAAATTCTAGAGAAGGCAGTCATTATGCAGTTAAATGAGCACCTCAATAAACATGCTATTCTTGATAAATTTCAGTCAGGTTTTAGAACAAATCACAGCACAGAAACTGCACTCGTTAAAGTAGTAAATGATTTGCGGGTAAATGCAGACAGAGGCCATTTATCTGTTCTCATCCTCTTAGATCTGAGTGCCGCATTTGACATTATTGATCATAATATTTTTAGAAATCGCCGTAGTCAATGGGTGGGTCTCTCTGGCAGCGTCTTAAATTGGTTTGAATCCTACCTGGCAGGGAGAAAATTCTTTGTTAGTTGTGGTAATTACAACTCAAAGACACATGATATCCAATATGGTGTTCCACAAGGCTCTATCCTGGGTCCGCTGCTCTTCTCAATCTACATGCTTCCATTAGGTCAGATTATCTCAGGGCACAACGTGAGCTACCACAGCTATGCTGATGACACACAGCTGTATTTATCAATTGCACCTGATGACCCCGATTCTCTTGATTCACTAACACAATGTCTAACTTGTATCTCAGAATGGATGAATAGTAACTTTCTCAAGTTAAATAAAGAGAAAACTGAAATCTTAGTGATTGGCAATAATGGATACAATGAGGCTATTAGAAATAAACTGGATGCATTAGGATTAAAAGTCAAAACGGAGGTAAAAAGCTTAGGGGTAACTGTTAACTGTAATCTAAATTTTAAATTGCATATTAATCAGATCACTAGGACAGCATATTTTCACTTAAGAAACATAGCAAAAGTTAGACCTCTTATATCATTGAAAGATGCTGAGAAATTAGTTCACGCGTTTGTTTTCAGTCGACTAGATTACTGTAACGCACTCCTCTCAGGACTACCCAAAAAAGACATAAATCGTTTGCAACTAGTGCAGAATGCAGCTGCTAGAATCCTAACCAGGAAAAGAAAATCCAAGCACATCTCTCCAGTGGTTACCTGTGTCATTCAGGACTGACTTTAAAATTCTGCTTATGGTTTATAAAGCCTTAAATAATCTCGCCCCATCCTATATATTGGAATGTCTGATGTCTTATATTCCAAATCATAACCTCAGATCCTCAACTGAGTGTCTCCTTAGAATTCCAAGAGCAAAACTTAAAAGAAGTGGTGAGGCAGCCTTCTGCTGTTATGCACCTAAAATCTGGAATAGCCTGCCAATAGGAATTCACCAGGCTGATACAGTGGAGCACTTTAAAAAACTGCTGAAAACACATTACTTTAACATGGCCTTCTCATAACTTCACTGTAATTTAAATCCTGATACTCTGTATATCCAATTCATTATAATAACTATTCATGGTGGCTCTAAAATCTGCACTAACCCCTACTCTCTCTTCTGTTTCCTTTTCCGGTGTCCTTTTACTCAAAGCACCATGATGTTCCAACAATGATGGATGGATTAAAAGCCAGAAGTCTGTATGACCATCAGCATCAGGTGACTCCGTGAAAACCCTAACTACAAAGAGGACTATTTCATTTATGTTAGGTAGAATGCCCAGAGGGGACTGGGTGGTCTCTTGGCCTGGAACCCCTACAGATTTTATTTTTTTCTCCAGCCTTCTGAAGTTTTTTTTTTGTTTTTTCTGTCCACCCTGGCCATCGGACCTTACTCCTTTTCTATGTTAACTAATGTTGTCTTATTTTAATTTATTTTGTCTTTTCTTCATTAAGTAAAGCACTTTGAGCTACTTTTTGTATGAAAATGTGCTATATAAATAAATGTTGTTATTTTAATGTGACTTTTTCGTAGCTACATTTTACTTGTACTTCTAATAGACTATTTAGGCATAGAATTATCATATTGTTCAGGGATTTGCAATCTTTAATAATCTGTACATTTCTCAGCTGTCTTTTCTGGTTCTTCTGTGGTGGCAATTTGTGCCACCACCTCCTCATCAAGGCACCATGCAGCTGGAATGAACAAGGATGCCTCAGCTGTCCATGAGACTGACTCCTTCAAATCCTCTCATATGAAGCCTGGAAACAAAGAGTAATGCCCAGTGGGGGCTAGGCGGTCTTTTGGCTTTGGAACCCCTGCAGATTTTTTTTTTTTTTTTCTGTTCTCCCACCCATCTGAACTTATCAAGGACTCATTTTTAGAGACTTATATCATGGTATTATATATAAGGCCGTTAGTCATCTATTCAGTATATATGTATTTTTAAATTTTATAGACTTGTTTTTTCTTTGCTACTTGTCTTTTATTAATATTGCCTAATCTTTTTTATTTTTTTTATCATAACGTTCTACTTGACATCTTATAAAGCTACATTACTTGTGCTATATGAATAACTGTTGATGTTGTTTATGCTACAATCAATTGAAACCCCTCGAGTACAAACACGTGATCTCCATTGAACTAATTATGTGACTTCTAAAACTACTTATCTGCTCCAATGATGATTTAGGTGTGTCATATTAAAGAGAGTGAATACAAACAATCATTCTCTGTGTTAAATTAATTAATTTAGACCACTATGTAGAGATCTGTTTTCACTTTAACATTTAATGAGTATGTCAAAGGACAAATTAAATCCATTGTGATTCAGTGTTGTATAACCATTAAATGTGAACATTTCCAAGAGGGTAATATTTACTATAGGCACTATATAGATCTGCCTGTTATTTATTTACTTCCACACGTTATTAAATTTTTTCTTTCCATGTTTTTAACTCCTTAATAATTATTTCGTTTCAGTGTTACTAAAAGTAAACCAAAATATTTAAATCATCATCTGCTCAAACAGGGTGTCACAGGCACAGCAGCTAGTGCGGGTGCCTCACAGCACAATATCACAATATATACAAAAACTTGATGAGCTTTTAAGACCTCTTTTCTCAAGTGACTTACATACATTGTGATGAACTGGAAAATTCCTTAACACAAATACTTGATGTGTTAGTTGTAGGAAAGAGTGTGACTTATCGTGCCCACCCAAAGGGATGCCAATAAATGTGGGAATTGTGAAGAATTTTAACTTGATTAATTACCAGTCCTGCTATTAATTTGGCAAGGATCTAACTTTATTTATCTTACTTTTCTCTGTTGTAGGAGGCGAGTCTCCAGCCTTTAGACTTATATCAAGGTAACTGAAATCCACTCATTTTTGGAAACAGAATAATATGATTTATTAATGAAGACAAGGATTAGAAAAATATGATAACTGCATACTGTATATACAGTAAGTTGACATATGAGAGAGGATGCAGAAAGACTAGACAGACACACATATAACACAGAGTTCTAATTTGTCTTGGCACAGATAAATAGTTTTACATTATCACATCTCTAAAGGTGTTTTCCAATGCTGTGTGGAGATGTTGCTTTGTGAATCTAAAAAAGAAAGGGAAACCACACAGGAACAGTAGCACTGCTTTGACGCTGGGTGCTGCCAGTTTGCAAAACCAAGTGGAAACTTGAGTATGCACAGGGTAAGGCTGGCATGAGAATGCGCATGGCTTTACTCCAAGTTTAGTTTTTATACATCTCGAACTGAGCATGGAAACTGGCATACGCAACATCTTTTGTGCGTACGCACCGCTTATACATGAGGCCCCTGGTATGCCACTAAAGCTTAGCAGAATGAGCAAAGCCCATTTTGTCCTATATAATTGATGCTATTAGATAGATAGATAGATAGATAGATAGATAGATAGATAGATAGATAATCCCAAGGGGAAATTCACAAATATTCATTAAACTGACCCTCTAGGACTGAATGTGAGTATGCCTTTCTGTGATCAAGGATTTGTACTTACCAAGGTCCCACCAATACAGGTAGAACCATGAACTCCATGGGATTCAATTTCTGCTCTTAACAGCACTGCTTAATCACCTTATATGTGAATATTTAATACTATCAGTTTCACCTTGAAATCAATATATTTATCAGCATTTTTTAGTAGTCTGAGGTAACCCATTCACCACACTTTATTCTTACAGTCTCATGTCTCACTATTGTCTAATGTACTCTAAATGAATTCAATCTATTTCTTATTAGACACAAGAAATATATATATATATAATATATAATATATATATAAAAGGAATTATACTGTATATTTACTTCTTTGTGTATTTCAAGAGAATCAACATATTTTTATTTGAAAATTCTGTGTATGTTAAAATAATAGTATTACATGAAGTAACACATTCACTCTGACATTTTCCTTATTGCAGTATAGTTGTATATTAAAAATACAATTCAAGCTTTACAAAAGGTTTGCTATAGGACACCAATGTCGTTTCATCATTCTATGGTCCAAAGTTCCCTTCATTTAACACTGAAAAATACAGATTTCTGCGAAAGCTTTAACTACTACATACACTCTTCCTTAACAGATTTTACAATTAAGTTATTACATTATTATCTGAAACTGTATTATGTAAGTATCATGTGAAAGGAGCAATTTATACAAATCTCCTCAGATTTGCTTGCATTCTTATAAGCTCTCATCACTGCCTCTGTAGAAAGTATAGCCTTTAGAACACAGTGATATCAAACTCTCCCCTACAACTGAGATAGATTTCTAGCAAATCTTTAATTCCTGTATTCATTTTCTAATTTTATAGAAATAATTTTTCTATTTCATAAATAAGTCATGCAAAATGTAACATTTTCTATGGTCTAAGGTTGATACATAGTTTTGTCATTGAATTTTCAGACTCTCACTAGATTACACAGATTACACATAAAGCATATACCATTATGTGACAAATTGTATAATAATGTGAATTTGAAGCTTTTAAATTATGTATCTAATTTTTAACTCATATTAAGCTAACAATACCTGTCTTTGAGAAATATAATAACTACTGCTTTGAGAGCCAAAAAGTAATCTAAGGTGCATTTTCTACTTACAGCATTACCACACATTAATATATGATTGTAGTTTGTCACATTGCCTCTTTAGTTCCAATAAAAAAGTTGAAAGTATATAATGTATGTTTGAAGATTTCATTTTTCACAACAAGAATGCAATTAATATGAAGATAACATTTTACAAAATGTCCAACAATAATAGTGCAATACTTACTGTATAAAATTATGAGCATATCCCTGCTTCCCTACTTATGTAAATAAAAAGTGAGGGAATGTATTGTACTTGATGCCAGCTGTTTCAGTTAAGGATGCCTGCTGAAACATAAATTAAAAAATGTGGGAGGTCACATACAGTAAGTAAAGCTTCAAAAGCATATAAACAGTATGTATTTCAATTGACTGAATATGTGCCTACAGTGTACAAATAAAAAATAGTGCAATTCTTTAGATATATACAAATATAAAATAATCAGCCCTTAATATACTTATTAACAGGTCAAACTCTTTTCACAACTGTGGTCACCAACATAGTCATTCTAAATTTATTTATTGTTTGTATCCTAACCTTAGTCCACAACACTTTTTTGGACTGGTCTCTGATCTCCCATCATTTGTGTTCATATGGTGCAGTTCTACTGAAGTGGAACAGATATTGAATTCAGTGTGTTTAGGTTATGTATTCTCAAACGTTACTGAATCTTACTCTGTGACGTCAGTGATAGGATGCAGACTTCACTCTGAGGATGGCATTTAAAACAGAAAGTACTTTTATTATCAAATCTTGCTAATAAGGAGGGCATTCTGTCAGGGTCACACTGGGGGATTTTCGTCTTGTTTTATTTTCTCTATTTAATTTTTGTTTGCTAATTGCATCAACATGTTTGAACCTATTTGTATTATTATTAATATCTTTTCTTTAGTATATGTTGTTTTCAAAGTTAGGTTGAGACCAATGGGAATTGTGTTATGAATTTGCAGTCTCACAACATCATTTTGCCATTTCTCTTATTTAGTATATTATGATTTTAATTTCAAAGGTCACTTTGTGTTTACATTTTACTTTTGCCGTTTTGTGGCAGTTATTTGCATGGTTTTGTCCAAATTGTTGTTCACTATAATGATTGTTGCCAGGCAATGCACTGATGCATTTCTTTTGAAGTCATAACAACTATTTAAGATGGTGGCACACACTGAACTGTATGCAATCATTTAGATAGGTAAAAAAATTATAATAAGGCAATTTAGCATATTTAATTTATTTAGAGAAGTGCAATTTAATTAGAACATTTTTCTCTCCTTTCAGATGTCTGATTTTTGTTCAACATCATGCTTTTTTTTGCTTGTATTTTTTTATCAATTTTTATGAAAAACAAGAACCAACATTTTTAAGAAAAACTGTTTAACAAATATTAAAATAATAACCATATGCATGAAACCTACCATGGCGCAGTGGGTAGCGCTGCTGCCTCGCAGTTGGGAGACCTGGGGACCTGGGTTCACTTCCCAGGTCCTCCTTGCGTGGAGTTTGCATGTTCTCCCCGTGTCTGCGTGGGTTTCCTCTGGGCGCTCCGGTTTCCTCCCACAGTCCAAAGACATGCAGGTTAGGTGGACTGGCGATTCTAAATTGGCCCTAGTGTGTGCTTGGTGTGTGGATGTGTTTGTGTGTATCCTGCGGTGGGTTGGCACCCTGCCCGGGATTGATTCCTGCCTTGTGCCCTGTGGTGGCTGGGATTGGCTCCAGCAGACCCCCATGACCCTGTATTCGGATTCAGCGAGTTGGAAAATGGATGGATAGATGAAAGCTACCATATCGACATTAACATAACCCAATACCTCAATCATGCTACATTTAAAATTGAAAACAAGAAAGAAATAAGAAGAAAGAAAAGGAGCCTATGTGGACTAGCAATTGAAGAAACAGCTCAGCATTAACCTCATTAAGAAGACGAAAAGTTAGAGCTGTGGCTTCCTTAACCGGACTAGCTACATCATATCTGATCATTTATCAAAGTAAAGGCCAGGTGCCCCATTGATTTTCATCGCAGAGAGCTCCAAAAGTGTCAAATTAAAAAAAAAAATGATTTCCCAACAGAAAGGAATTCCAATAGAAGGTAAGGAAAACTTTTGCTGTAATTTTTCCTAATGCAAATAGCCTCTTCTGGGTAACAGGTAAATGAAATGAAGAAAAAGGTACAAGCAGAAAGATGTGGAGAAGTAAGGGACTGTTTTAATAGAAAGAAATAGGTATAAGAAAATCAGACAAGACACGAAAAAATAATAAACACAGAAGGACAGACAAAATGCAAATGCAGAAATATGCCCGGTGTGTTCAAGAAATAGAGGTGAAAGCCAGGGTCAGAGAATATTTCTCAGGCACTTCATTTACAAGGAGTATAACTAAAAACGTAACTTGGATTTGTTGATAATTGGGATTTCTTGATGCTAAGGAGACATTTATAAAAACTAAATTCCATGAAATAGAAGTAGCAGAGGAAACCTATCAGTGCCAGGCTAATTAATTTGATAAAGGGCGATGGCATGCCTTGCAAGCATGGTTTCAGGCTAGGGGACAGTGTAAGTGAAAATTTATACAATGGATGGAAACCAAGGACAGAAGAGATAGAGACCTCATAAGCTGTAAAAATGGACCTACTTTATGCTGTAAGTAAAAGCAACTGGGAGGGGGAGGGAACAGAAAATAAAGATCGTAGTGATTGGAACATTCAAAGAGCTGATTTGTCAAACGTATCACTTAAAGTGTGTATATGTTTGCAAGTCCAAAGCTGGAAAGCAACAAGACCACCTCTTATGTGCAGGGCTGGGTGGTGAAAAACAGAAGAGAGTGTGTGGCAGGCTGAACTAGGAGCTAGATTCCATACTTTAAACACTGTTTCTAGCACATAAGTGATTAGATTACCCATCCTAGAAGATCACGAGCTACATTTAACACCAGAGCAGGAGACAGTGGGAATAGAAATTTGGGATTGCCTATTTGACTACAGCAGCTTCCATGACAGAGGATAAGCATACAGGGGCATCCATTGAAAGAAAGGGCACAGAATCAAATAATTTTAGAATGTGTGTAAGATCATAAGGGTTTTACCCACAAAGAATAGAATATCAATTGCATATGGCGATATTTTTATGGAATGGCCATTTTCTACCTTGAAGTCATATTAACAGAGATCTTTATTTAATTATGGCTCTCAGACACTATAGCTTTTAGGGCTGTAGTCATTTGAAAATTTATAAAACTTCTGTTATGTTACTGCTCTTTACAGTAGCATTAGTTATTTAGCTCGCTTGCCCATGCCTCATAACCTGTCTCCTAAAAAATTGTTTGTATTGCTTAGCTACATTGGATTTTTTTATTCTAACTCTGCTTCAGTATCAATTTGAGTTTGCTGTTTCACTTTTTTAGTTTAGGTATCATATTTATTGTTCTGCAACAACTGGAGGAGAATGGCAGCCCTAAATATATTTAGAAAGGACCAAGGAAATAACATGGTGAAATGGATAGAGAAGGTCAATATTGAAAATTCAAAAGACACTGGCAACTAAACAAAATAACTGAGCTGGGGTCAAAGTCAAAAAATAAACAAAAGGTCAGAAAGCTGAGATTTAATGTCATGATTTTTAGTGCATGTTTTAGAGCTTATCCACAATCTTGGATGCTGTAATGAATGTGATGCTGGCTTGGCCATGCCGCTAGCACTTGAACATTGTCTCTTGACAACAGTGCCACTAAATGGCTTCACCTAAATAACAAAACAAAGGAAAAAATCAAAGTGACAAATTCTATCAAGGACATAATAACAAAATGTAACTCACTTTGTTTCAAACAATACAAAACCACTTTCGAAAGCTAAGACAAAAATTTATTTGAGAAGAAAAACATTTTCACATTTCCACATACCATTCCAGTTATGTGTTGATAGGTAGATTTTGACCCTTTTTCAAGTTTTTGGAAACTGTTTTTTCACGTTTTAATTAATTTCTGCTTTTCTTTATTATTTTCCCTTAAACTTCTTTTGCTTTTCATTGTTAATTATAAGTCTTTCCCTGTGCCTGTTTTCTGTACCTTAATTGTTCAATTGTTTTAACTCATATAATTAATCAGCTATTTTTTCATTCTTTTCTTTTAAGGCAATTATTGTTTAGTTATTAGTTCAAGTTAATTAATGAACACTACATCATTCATTTAAAAATGTATCTAAGTGTTGTAATCGGCCACTAAAAGACACCTCATGGGGAATGAAATTGTGGAAAACATCTAATCATGCAGAAAAATGGAATTCATAAAAATTGATTTATTTATTAAAATACATAATACACAATCATAATATATTTCCAAAAAATGAAGCAAAAAGGGTAAACAGCAGTAAACTAAAGTTGCAATGGTCACTAAACAGGTCACCAAACTTAAAAAAAGATAAGGGAGAATTAAATAATGTAGAGCAGAGCCTATACTAATCTGATTCCAAGGATTCCAGGGTTCTTCAAAAAATAAAGATATTTCTGATAAGAACTTTATCTTTAAATGTCCTGGGGTTGTAAAGCATGTATGGGTCTGCTTAAGGCAAATACACATCATACAGTCTCAGCCTGCATAATAATTTACTTTCAACAAAAAAGGTAACAGTGGTATGTCTTTCATTTCCTAGGAACATCTGAGTACTGGGGTGTTTTCCAAACAAAGATTTTTAGTGAAGCAGTATTTCGTTGTATGAAATTAAATCAAAATAAACTGGCTGTTCAAAAATTTGGGTCCCCTTGTAATTTTGCTGATTTGAATGCATGTAACTGCTCAATATTGATTACTTGCAACAGCAAATTGGTTGGATTAGCTTGTTAAGCCTTGAACTTCATAGACAGGTGTGTCCAATCATGAGAAAAGATGTTTAAGGTGGTCAATTGCAAGTTGTGCTCCCCCTTGACTTTCCTCTGAAAAGTGACAGCATGGGGTCCTCAAAGCAACTCTCAAAAGATCTGAAAACAAAGATTGTTCAGTCTTGTGGTTTAGGAGAAGGCCACAAAAAGCTACCTCAGAGGTTTAAATTGTCAGTTTCAACTGTAAGGAATGGAATCAGGAAATGGAAGGCCACAGGTACAGTTGCTGTTAAACCCAAGTCTGGCACGCCAAGAAAAATACAGGAGCGGCATATGTGCAGGATTGTCAGAATAGTTACAAACAACCCACAGATCACCTCCAAAGACCTGCAAGAACATCTTGCTGCAGATGGTGTATCTGTACATCGTTTTACAATTCCGCGCAATTTGCACAAAGAACATCTGTATGGCAGGGTGATGAGAAAGAAGCCCTTTCTGCACTCACGCTGCAAACAGAGTCGCTTGTTGTATGCAAATGCTCATTTAGACAAGCCAGATTCATTTTGGAAAAAAGTGCTTTGGACTGATGAGAGAAAAATTGAGTTATTTGGTCATAACAAAAAGCGCTTTGCATAGCAGAAGAAGAACACCGCATTCCAAGAAAAACACCTGCTACCTACTGTCAAATTTGGTGGAGGTTCCATCATGCTGTGGGGCTGTGTGGCTAGTTCAGGTACTGGGGCCTTTGTTAAAGTCAAGGGTCGGATGAATTCAACCCAATATCAACAAATTCTTCAGGATAATGTTCAAGCATCAGTCACAAAGATGAAGTTACGCAGGGGTTGGATATTCCAACAAGACAATGACCCAAACACAGTTTGAAATCTACAAAGTCATTCATGCAGAGGGAGATGTACAATTTTCTGGAATGGCCATCACAGTCCTCTGACTTGAATATCATCGAAAATCTATGGGATGATTTGAAGCAGGCTGTCCATGTTCAGCTGCCATCAAATGTAACTGAACTAGAGAGATTTTGTATGGAAGAATAGTCAAAAATACCTCCATCCAGAATCCAGACACTCATCAAAGGCTATAAGAGGACAGCATCTAGAGGCTGTTATATTTGCAAAAGGAGGCTCAACTAAGTATTGATGGAATATCTCTGTTGGGGTGCCCAAATTTATGCACCTGTCTAATTTTGTTAAGATGCATATTGCATATTTTCTGTTAATCCAATAAACTTAATGTCACTGCTGAAATACTACTGTTTCCATAAGGCATGTCATATATTAAAAGGAAGCTGATACGTTGAAAGCTCAGCCAATGATAAACAAAAATCCAAAGAATTAAGAGGGGTTCCCAAACTTTTTCATATGACTGTAAAACCTGAATAATGACAGAAATCAACTGTAGAGTCTACAGTTTAAGGAGTCTAGACTGTTGTGACATAACACATTGCACAGCAGCTTCTCAAGGATTGCTTGTTTGTGAAGGCTTCTCTATGTTGCTTGTTATTTCATCCAAATAACATATAGTTTATAAAGGGAAAGTTCCATATGAAAAACTTACCTGATCAGTTCATAAGAAGGCGATTCAGTGGTCTTATTAGATTGCTTTGCAAACATAATTCTGACATTATAGACACATTTCAGCTGATCATTTCTGGACCTACTTATAGAGATTTTTGTCTCCACGGGCCTCATGTATAACACCTTTCCTAGAATTCACACTAAAACATGCCGTATGGACAAAACTGGAAATGTGGGAATGCAGACAAAAAAATCTGATGCATAAAACTGTGCATCAGCAAAGTTCTACACACTTTCCCTTTAAAAATCCCAAACAGCTTGAATTTTAATGCACATGCATACGCCTACAGCCCCACCCCAACTCCTCCTGGAATTCTACCTATTTGAATATGCAAATAAATATAAATAGCCCCTTCTATTCAATGTTTTGTTAAAAGACAATGGTAAAAGCATATAAATTAGTATAAATTTCTAAATGTGCGCTCTCTTCTAATTGTTCCATTTGTGATGTCTTCTAACAACACTAAAGCAGCCATGATAGATGGAATAGTTTGGCCTTTCCATTATATTGTTACAGAATGATTATAATTAAGTGCCTTAGATTTGTAAATGATATGCAATTAATTTTGGTGTATTGGATACAGCCATGTCCTGAAAGTGAATTTAAAAAAGAAAGGGAGACCATACAGAAACAGTAGCACTGCTTTGACACTGGGTGCCACCCATTTGCAAAACCAAGCGGAAACGTGCATACGCATTATCTGAGACTGCTGTGAAAATTTGCGTAGCTTTACACAAAGTTTAGGTTTTATACATCTTGATGTGAGTGTGAAAACGGGCATATGCAACACTTTTATGTGTACGCACCATTTATACATAAGGCCCCTAGACTTTCAGCTTTGCCAAAAGAAGCACACTGACTGTGATAAATGTTTGCTTCCCTGACCAGTAATATTACACCAAAGACTGTAAAGAGTAGCCTAAACTTTCTTCTTTATTTCAAATTTATTACACAAACTTAGGTTTGCCTGTGTAACAATTTTTAATTAGGCAATTGACTCCAACCAACAAGGGTTTTACTGTTCCAAGTGTTATTTTTTTGTTTAGCCATTTTATTGCACTCTTCTATATGGTGTTTATCTTACTTACGTTACTGTAACAAACTGTTTTCTTGAATAAGAAATGTATATTTTTGGAATTTACCTGTCTGTCGTATTGAGTCTTCTGACCGAGACCTTTACCCTTAGACAATGGTTTGATAAAATCCTGAAAATATGCTAGTTTGCACAGGTCCCCCCTAATCCTCTTTCTTGTACATGCAATAACACATTCTATATCAACAATGTGAAAACATTCAAGAAGCTCCTGTTGTGCATCTAGGATGTGGCAGGGCATATGGATGCTTAGCTATTACACGTAAAAGCCTAATTTAGTTATATCTACAATTTCTTTTTTCCTGATCACCTAAATGATTTCTATGCACACTGTAAAAGAATGAGTCTCAAACCACTGGAAAGGTTTGGGGCAGCCACCCATATATTGTCCCTGGCTGCAAAAAAGTTTTGAGATCAGCACTGATGTACATCAAGTTCCAGACTGAACTGAATTAGTGGTGGAAAACATGGTGGCTTTAAAAGGTGATACCAGAAGTGATGTCATCTGAGGCCAGAACCGGAAGTGATGTCTTTCTTGGCACCGGAACTGGAAGTGACATCCGTCTTGGCACCGGAACCGGAAGCTTCGGTTTTGTTAAATCAGATAGGTATGTATTCCCGTAATTGGCCTGCAGAGACAACAGAAAAAGGTTTAGCGCATCCCACCACTCCCTGGCCTGGCAGATAATTACCTACACTTGGTCCACTTTGCTTCTTCCTAATCGCATGTGTGTGACACCACTTTGATTTCAAATAAAAACTCAACTCAAGCAAGCTGTGCTTCACTGTGCAACTGAGTCTTCTGTTTCAGTTAATGAAAAGAAAGGGATTTTAGGTTGTGTTTTAAAAAAACCTTTAGTGACTAGTTAGCCGATGTTTTCCAGGCATTTAAATTACTCAGTTGTTAAATCTACAGCTACCATCTGGCTCAAAAGAACAATTAACCCAGTACCAAAGAAAACCAAAGTCAACTGTATTAATGAATGCCGTATACCAACTAGTGACATTTACTTCCATTGTGATACCTTTTTTGAGACTGGTTGCTCGGGCACATTAAACACAATATTCCTGATAGTTTGGATCACCTCCATGCTGTATATTGACACGAAAGGTCCACAGAAGATGTCATGTTCATCATTCGTATCATTCTGACATATCTGAATTAGAATAACATTACTGTGCCAGAGTACAGTTTAGCTCAGAATGTAACACTTATTTTATCAAAATTTGACAGATTTAGAATTTAATGCCACCCTCAACAATTGAAATTTGGACTACCCGGCGGGTCTTAGGGGCACTTTGAACCACTGCCTTACCAGGAGATGAAAGTACAGAGAAGGATTAAAAAAAAGCCTTTTCCAAGGGCCAGGCAAAAATCTAAATATAGAGAAAGAGCAAGAGAGACAGAAGCGACTAAACTCAATATGCAAAAAGGAAGTGAAAAGAACAGGTAGAAATGTCCTAACGATAATGTCTCCTTGGAAGTGCCTTTTACCTTATTACAAGGCTAGTGAAAAAGACATTTCAAAAGTCGTCTCAAAAGCTTAGCAATGCCTTTATTTCCTCAGACATCTAAAAAGCACAGATGATTTCATCTGTGTTCACCAACTTAAGTACATTATCACATACTGTTTTTCACAGGCAGACCATATTAAGAAAAGAAACAGTTCATCGTGCATATCTCTTTTTCATTTTTTTCTGGCAGACTGTACAGGTAAATTAGTGTACAATTTGCTAGACTCAGGGACATTCACTCGTTCCCTCCAGGTCATAGTGATACTGTGTTGATGCTTGTTAACATAATAGCCATACTCACAACTGCCATTTAAATGACTTTGCAGCTCACTTCCACAGCTCTACCCTGAGGTCTTTAAGGAAGCATCAGTGTACCTTTTGAATATTCTGTTTGAACATATTGTTTGCAGTTGTATATTGTGTGATGTTTTATTTACTGTTTGGTGCTGCATTCGTTGTCTGTTGTTGGATTTATTGTTTGATCTGACATACTCTCAGATTCTTACTGTCAGCACTTGATAATAAACTTGAACATATTAAAGATAATTCAAAATTCCTTATATTATGTACACAACCCACATTATTAAAGTAACTAAAATGTATTGAAATCATTATTTATTTTAACTAAAGCCAGAGGGACAGATGCCATAATGTTAGTAAACTATCTTTGACTCCAAGGGTGCATTTGATGTTTCAAACAGCATAAATTCCAAAAAGTATTTTATGAATGTTTACTTATAACACTAAGCAAGAACACACTTTGTGTTGCTGCAGTAGCCTATGTTAATGTCTAAAAACACTACATCAACCTGTGTTAGTATTATACTCCTCTGTGAATCATTCTGTCCTCCCCATCTACTTTGTCACATCTTGGTAAAACTGTAGTTTTAGTGTCCTCCCTGCTCTGCTTTAGTTCCAGTTTTCCTTCAGCAATTTGGTTTCTCACGTTAGTGGGATTATGAACTTTTTACCTTCAAGTTTGTCATTGGAAAATTCATCCTTCGTAGTTTCTGTAACTTTTTGCCTTAAGTCTGGATTAAAGTATACAGATTCTACAATCTTTGACTTTCTTGGTGAGTGAAAGCTAGCTCTTCATGTTTACTCCAACTAGCAGACCAACACATATTATACATAAACGTCTACACGTGGAAGTGTGTGTGTCTGTCTGTCCGGCCTGGAAATGCAAGGCTACAGCATGAAGCTCAAAGGGCCGGCAAGACGGCCCTGAGTTACCGAGTTGGAGTAAGAATGAAGTATGAGGCTACAGCATGAGGCTGAAAGGAAGCCACCAAAGTGAAACTCACTTAGCCGCTGTTAGACAAGGGGGTTGAGCACTTCTGCAAAACGAAACTACCGACTGCATTTCAATTTTTTTCTGACGATTTCAATACTTTCTAGAAGCCCGGGCTTTTTACAGCATGGGCTTACACAGCTAGTACTGTATAGTGATTGGGTTTGTATACAGTAATCCCTCACCTATCGCGGGGGTTACGTTCCAGAGCCCCCCGCGATAGGTGAAAATCCGCGAAGTAACGACCTATATTTATTTTATTATTTATACATATTTTAAGGCTTTATAAACCCTTCCCACACTCTTATAAACCTTTCTCACTCTCTTGTTAACCTTTCCCATGCTCTTATAAACACTTCCTATGCTCTTAAACACTTTCTGCATTCTTAAACACCACAGACCAACACTGCACACTGCACGCAGCGATCAGACGTCAATGTGTCTGCACTCGCTTTGTGAAGGGGGGCAGCTGAACTCTGAGCAGAGCAGAAATGGACTTTGTGCTGCTTCTGCCAAAATGCCTGCTTGTTGCTCTGCGCGTTTCGGAAGGAGGAGGAGGAGGAGTGTGTGTGTGGGGGGGTGTGAGGGCTGAACGCACGTTCGCTCAAACCCCCCTCCCCGGAGGCGCAGTAGCTCCTGCCACTTCGCATTGTCAAGGGGGTGGTGAGCTGAATGAACGCTAAGGAGAAGTGGACTTTGTGCTGCTTGTCGCTCTGCGTGTCAATAATTTAAAAGCATGTACATCACCAATTTTCCTGTCTCACTGTCTTGTCTTGCATGAAGTTAAAATGTTTTATAATAGTGAGATGTTACTCATATCCTTAGCCCGACATCCACATATCATTTGTGTTAACAAAGTGTGTTTTATAAGTTTACATGTGTTTAAAGCATGTGGGATGGGTATTTTAAGGCTTAAACTATAAAAATGTTTAATTTATATGGTCTTTCTATATCGCGGATTTTCTCCTGTTGCTGATGGGTCTGGAACATAACTTCCGCGATAGGCGGGCAATCACTTGTATTTAAAAACCCGCGAAGTCGTGAATCCGCGAAAGTGAACCGCGAAGTAGCGAGGGATTACTGTAGTGAAAGGCACGTTTCTTAAGACTAATAGATTCTAGCCTATTGGCTGTTTTCTTTTCTGCCTGGCTGCAATACTCTGGGGCTAGCCAAGGTCGGTGCACTCATTACGTGCCTGCATTATACTAAACACAACACACTTTAAATGGAACTACTCAAGGACTGCTCAAACAAGTAAAGGATTATGGTCTCCATTTCAGCAATCATGTGCTTCTACAATTTACTAAGGAATTTCCTATAAAATTCACGGCAGTTCAAAAAGCTGTCTTCATATATGATTGCATATGTGACTTACTGTGCAGTTAAAAAACTAGAATTTTTTCCTTTTCCTTGCTTCTGCCATTCTTCTCTTTGATAAATGTAATGAATTATTCCTTGCTCTAAACAATAATGGAACACATGGAACTAACTGCCCAACCTAAATATACTTGTAAAGACAAGAGAGGATTTTGAAAGCAAGAGGACAGACATGTCTGACAGATTATTAGATTTGTAGAATACAACTACATACTGCATAGCTCTTGCTTCTGATGCCAATGACAATGCCAAGCAATAGAAGAATAAGCTTGCAAGGCTTGAACATGGACATGAAAACTATAAGACGTTTTGAAAAGTGCTTATAGTGCTTTTTTGTTTGATGCTCAAATGGAAAAATTATTACAAGAGTATAATATTTTGGTCAACAATCATGATGTACCAGCTCCACTAGTGAAGGAAGATCTAGAATGCTGGTATCTCCCATCCCTTGGTGTATACCACCCTCCCAAGCCAGGACAAAGTGGTGTTCAACTCAGGTGCACAGTATGGAAGAATATCTCATAACAGTGTCCTGCTTTATGTTGGGTCCAAACCTAACTAACAATGTGCTCAAACAGTTCAGGAAAGAGTCCATTACAGTGACAACTGACATCCAACAGATGTTTCATTGCTTCTTCTAAAGGAAAGATCACAGAAACTACCTACAATTCCCATGGTGTCACAACAATGATATCAGTGACGTTGTCACAGAGTACCATATGAGTGTCCATGTTTTTAGTAACTGCCTCCTGTAGTAGCAACATATGGGATGAAAAGGAAGAATATGGCTCTGAAGTCTTGACTGTTTGTATAAAGAAGCCTCTATGTTCATGATCGACTTAGATCCAAAAATAAAAAACATCTAATGATAACAATACTGTATATATTCAAATTTCACATTTTTCCTGTTGACTACCCAAATCAATTCAAAAGAACAAACTTTTCGTGTAGAACTGTGTTTTGCAAAGAACATCAACAAAAGCCAAGTCACTAGGATAAGCAGAAAAAAACAGGAATTCATCTAATCTAGGAATGTTTTCCTCATGGACAATTATGTATAGCATGTTCAGGAGTGAGCAGCCCAGGAACCTCGTATTATTATTAATTATTATTTGGCTGATGCCTTTATCCAAAGCAACTTACAACATCTGAGATGCAAGTGATTAAATATCTTTTCTTTTTCTAGTTAGAGCTCAGGTAGGTGAAGACAGTTACTTATGGTGACACAGTATCAGTAACAGGATGTGAACCCACAACCTCAGAGTTTCTCCTGGGTCCAAAGCCATAACTATTACAACACACTGCCCTGCCAATAATATTGGCCCTCGGTAAAAAAAAAAAAAAGTTACCTAGTATTCCTGCTACATCTGATTAACTGACAGCACTATAACTGAAGCCCATTGTCTTACAAAATTTCCCTGGTAAGCCGAGTAACACATCTAGCATATTTATATAAACAAAAAGAAGCATCAAAATAACAAGGCACAGAAAAAGAGAGAAAATGAGTCAAAAAGGATTTGCCTAAAAAGATAATACAAGGCCAACAAGTCCAAATCATAATCCAGAGAACAGCCATACAAAAATAAAGCAAGAATCCACAATAACCAGAAAAATTCAACAATACTCAAAGATGAAATGCACTCCACACGAATCACAATAAAACTCTGAATAGAAAGCCTTCGGGCAGTCCTAAGTGATGATATCATGATGTACCTGCCTGTTTGGGTCCCACTCACAGAATAGAAGGGGATACGGGCACATAATACATTAATTCTAAATAATAAATAATGTAGTGCTGTCAGTAGATTAACTTTTTAATTGTGATAAATCACACTTTGTTTATGAAATTAATTGTGATTAATCACACATTACATAGTATATTTCACAAGGCTTATTATTATAGCCTGTGAAAATACATCATCAGATCAGCGCTAAATATAATAATGTCAGTATACTGGAAATAATTCTAAGAGGATTTCAGAAATTTCATTTATTTCCTAAATTATGACAAAACACAATATTTTGGGCATGTCTGCAGCACTGCTCAAGGCCATGGTCATCATTATTTTTTATTTGTTAAAATTCAACCAGTTTGCTAAGGCACAGTTTGATCACTTTTTCAGATGCCAGAGTAGATCACTTTTTTTGTGCATAATATGTCCAGCAAGTGAAAACAGTCTTTCACATGGCACACTTGAAGCAGGTGTTGCTAGATATATCTTTGCAATGCTGGCTAAATTGCCATGAGCTCCTGTGTGAGCAGACCAAAATTATAATGTGCTCTGCTCTGTATTTAGAAAACAGGGCTGGTTTCCAGTGATGCTTCGTCACAAGACTGAATTAAATGCCAGCAACAGGATACCAATTTTCTTTTGTTGTGGATCAAGTTCAGTGTCAGATGGATGTGGCAGCATCCATACTGTGCTTCTTTTAATAATAATAATAATAATAATAATTCATTACATTTATATAGCGCTTTTCTTAGTACTCAAAGCACTATCCACACAGGGAGGAACCGGGAAGCGAACCCACAATCTTCCACAGTCTCCTTACTGCAAAGCAGCAGCACTACCTAGCTTCCTGTCCAGTGATGTCCACACTTCAGCTCTCTGTTTTAGGAAGGGATGTCAAGTCTTTGAATCTGGGGTTCAAGAGCTGTTGTTGTCTTGTCTGTGTTATCCTTGCATTTTGCCAAGTCCATTTTGTAGGCATCATTGAAGTGCACAGCATAAACAGGGTCATCTTCTGAGACCTCCATCGTGCTGGTCAGGTGATAAAGTGCAGGTAAAACAGAGTAACCAACATACTTCTCACCCCTCAGGAGTTCAATGGCATTAGATTAGATTAGATACAGTAAACTTTATGAATCCCATCGAGAAATTCAATATGCATAAACCAGCAGAAACATAAAAAAACAGGAATACATACTCATGGGACAGATAATATATCCAATCAATCATTCAATAAATAAGTAAATAAATGGACTTAACAAGTACATTTAGTGGAAGCATTGAATTGCCTGATAGTAGTGTGCAGAAAAGACTCCCAGTGGTGCTTCTTAGCACACTGTGGTTGAATGAGGGGTGGAGGGGATTTTTCTTGATGTCATCCAATTTTGCAATCATCCTCTTTTCCACAACACCTTCCAGTGTGTCTAGGGTTTTCCCAGTGATGGTGTTGGCTTTCTTGATAATTTTGTTCTGGCATTGTGCTTCTTTTGTGCTCATGTTGCTTCCCCAAGAGACTACAGTGTAGAACACCACACTGGCAACAAGGACTGGTAGAACATTGCCAGCAGCTTGCTGCACACATCAAAAGATCTGAGTCTTCTTAGCAAATACAGTCTGCTCTGGCCCCTCTTGTACAGTGCCACTGTGTTGTCACACCAGTCCAGCTTGTTGTCTATATGAATCTCCAGGTGCTTGCAGCTCTGTACCACTTCCACGTCTTCCCCATAAATGGTGACTTGTCTCAGAGGCGTCTTGGCATGTCCGAAGTCCACCGCCAGTTCATTTGTCTTGCTGATGCTGAGTTGCAGTTTGTTGTCCCTGCACCACAAGATGATGTCCGCCATTACTTTCCTGTACTCTGATTCATCTCCAATATTACTGCAGCCTATGATGGATGATTTATCTGACAATTTCTGTAGATGGAAAATGCTGGTATTGTGCTGGAAGTCTGTTGTGTATAGGGTAAAGAGGAATGGAGACAGGACAGTTCCTTGAGGTGCTCCAGTATTACACACCACCATTTCTGTCACACAGTCCCTCAGCCTCACATACTGCCATCTGTTGGTCAGGTAGTTCATGATCCAGGAGATCGTGGAAGCATCAAGATTCAAAGCCCTGAGCTTTTTTCCCAGTCGATGAGGTAGAAAGCACTGAAATAGTCAAAGAACATTATCCTGACTGTGGTACCAGCTTTGTCCAATTGAAAATAGGCTCTGTGGAGCATGTAGATGACAGCATCCTAAATATCTATATGTGCCTGATAGGAAAACTGCAGAGAATACAAATGCTCTGAAACCAGGGGACATAGCTGTTTTAGTACCAGGCTCTCAAATGTCTTCATGTTGTATGAAGTAAGAGCAACTGGTCTGAAGTAATTTTGATCACTGGAATGCCCTTTTGTTTGGATCTGGTACCACACAGTATGTTTTCCATAGCTGATGAACCATCTGCAATTTCAGGTAAAGGGACAATAGGTGTTGTAAGACCCCACAGAGCTGCCTGGCATATATTTTCAGTACCTTGGGGCTGATTCTAGCCCTGAAGCTTCATTTATGCAGAGTTTACCCAGCTCTCTCCTCACTTAATCAGCAGAGACACTCAATCCAGGGAGTTGAGGGGAGCTGGAAACCACAGGTGTGATGACATTGTAGGTCATGCAGTGTGCAGATGGTAATTGGGATTCTGGAACCTCCTCAGCTTCCACACAGAGGCTAGCAGTGTTGGGGGAGGGCTGGACTGAAAAGAATGAGTGAAACTTGTTGAAGTACTGGTTCAGTTCATTACCTCTTTTTTGTTCCCTTCATCTCCATGTTTAACAGCCTGCTTGTAGCCAGTGAAAGTATTAATCTTATTCCGCATTTCCTTCTTGTTGTTTTCTTGTCTCTGTAGTAGGTTTCCCCTCATGGAGCTGCTTCTTCAGTTCTAACAGTACCTGCTTGATTTCATCTTTATCTCCAGACCCTAAGGCTCTCTTCTTCATATTCAAGTAGAGATTTTATTTCTTTTGTGATCCATGGCTTGTTGGGAAAACAGCATACTATTTTTGTGGGATCTGTGTTCTCCACCAAACCTTGATGTAGTCTGTGATATAGTGGCTCAATTCCTCATTGTCCTCACAGTTTGAGTCACAAAGCACACCCCAGTCAGAGTTTTCAAAGGCATGCTTCAGAGCCTCCATAGCCTCAATTGTCCATACCTGCATGCTCCTGGAGGTAGCTGGCAACCTCTGGACAATGGGTTTATATGCAGGTATGGGCTGTACCAAATTATAGTCCGATTGCCCTAAAGGTGATAAAGCAATAGAGTTACATGACTCTTTAACATTGGCGTATAACAAGTTCAGGGTCCTGTTTTCTCATGTTGTGCAGTCCACAAACTGGTAAAAATTGGTGAGGGTGGAGGAAAGTGAAACATGGCTGAAGTCCCCAGAAATGGTGATGAAAGCACTAGGATGGTCAATAGAGAGTTTGTTTATTACAAAGTATATTGTGTCTGTGTTTGCCTATGTTGAAGGTCAGTGGCACAGATGTTTTGGTTTTCTTCAGACTGCTACCTTGCAATGAAGACTGTTGTTTTGAGAACCAACCATATTTTGCCATTTTTCAAGAATTAAAACTATTTTTGAATATTAATTATCTTTGAGAGCATACCCAAGTGAAAGATGTTTGCAGATTCATAAACCGGGTGAAGCACCAGCCAATAGTGCCTCTCTATGAAAAAGAAAAAAAGGCAGCTTTATAATGCAGTATGGAACAAGGGCATCAAAGACTGATTTTGAAATGCTTGAATCACTTACAACATCCCAAGTCTATTGTCAGGTTATAGGCAAAAGATTTTGCTTGTTGGTATTTATTATTATTTAGTTTCTATTAATGCAGTTATGTGGAGTGATGGCTTGGTGGTGGTCGGAGTGGTGGCTATGTGACAAAGGAGCTGCCTTGGTTTCTGGAAGGTTGCCAGTTGAAATCCCATTACTGTTAGTTGAGATCCTACTCCATTGGGCCCTTTAACAAGGCCATTAAACTTAAAATTGCTCCAGGGGCACCGTACAATTGGTTGACCATGCCCTTTGACCACCAAAAACTACACAAAAAGACAATTTTCCCTTGGAGATTAACAAAGTATGTCAAATAAAAAAAAAAAATTTCTTAGCACAGCATTGAATTGCCACTGTTATTACTCATCGTGAATATAATGAAAGTTTAAAGTTACAGAAGCTGTAGAATGTCTAGTAAAAGAAGAGTCTTTCTTACTGTTGTATCTGTTGTTACATTACAGGTTTAGGCAGCATAGCGCTCTCATCCTTTTTAATGCATGATTTGGAGGAGTGATCACTTGCCTAAAAATTAACTTTAAAAGCAGCATTAAAAACTATCTCCGGAACTGATCTTGCAAATAATACATACACATAGACCTGCTCCTTCTGTATTCATAGCTAACCTAAAAATATGACACTTTATCAACACTTACAAAAACATCGTTTGAAAGCTCTTAACTCACCTGCACGGTTCCAGTAGTTTCTCCAGTCAGGCTAGATTATCAAACTGTGTAGATGTTAGCATAGCCATCTTATGCTTCTGCAGAACCAAAGTTGCTATCAGGGGATCTTTGTTGCAATTTATCCCTCAGACATTCTTCAAGCTGGAATGGCGCCTCGTCCAGATATCTTTTAACTCTGCCATATTAAAAGGGCTGTGCCTAACTATTTGCCTAAAACGCCATCATGAAAAGCCTGTTCTCTGTATAATGTGTGCTATACAAGACATACACTGGTATGGTTGTAGCCTCCCTGCAGCAATCTTATTTCACAAGCTGTCCACCTTAGCACTAGTGATTTTGTTTTCAATCTCCTATTCCCTCACTTTTGTCATGAATTGTTCAGCACAAACATTAGCAAAATGCCTCTCCTTTGTTTTCAGAACAGTTGAAACAAATGATTTCATACGCCAACCTTCATCAATGAAATTCGCTGTTGTGCCGAAGCAATTATGATTGCTCCATTATGTCCAGTTGTCCCCCCATCAACACAATGTATCATGCTTGTGGTAGTTGTTCCACTTTTCATCCCTGTATAGCTTGTGAACCTTGCACATGATCATAGTTCTTGATGGTAGCTGGTAAGATGGGTTGTGAGTGGCAATCTTTAGAATGTTATTGAGCCCCAGCTTTCAATGATGTTGATGGAATGGCAGTCCATTGCAATCCACTTTGCAGTAGCAATAGTTAGCTTAGCTGATGTTAGTCTTTGGCCGAATTGATCCTTGGTGGTTGTTCACATATCATTGGTCGTGATGCAATCAAATGTGCGCTTTGTTTTTAAATTACTGTATACTTTAAACTCAAAGAGCTGCAGTGGTAGGCAAACTCTTCATTGCAGTGTGCGCATACTACCTTGTTTTTACTCAGAGAGCCGTCTGCAACATTTGTTTTAAAACAAACGTTTCCACCAAGAAGCGTCACAGATGTAATTGCCTTTGTTATATTAACAACTCAATCCTGAATGAACTGAGAAGGGTAATAATGCTCCTGACTGAAGCAGGGGTGGGCTGAAAAAATGATTCTATGGCAGCCAACTGAATCATGAGTTTTTGTTTCATATACTGTACCTGTCCATCATTATTAATGTGTTGTGCGACGTTAGTCATTGATAGATGCAGGAAAAATAAGAGTGGATAAAAGGTGTCCATCCTTATGTATTTATGCCAGTCGGAGAAGGGTAATGAATACTTTTCACTTTCGAGTGCCTGTCCATCTTTTGAAACATTACATACATGCACACATTTGGAAGATCATGGGAGCTCACTATTAATTTGTATTATTTTAACATGTCAAGGCTGTTGAATTAGTAATGCATTAATGCTGACAGAAGTAAGTAAGTAAGTAAGTAAGTGAACTTTATTGTCATTCCTACCATACAACAGTACAACAGCAGATGCATAGCTGAACGAAATTGTGTTTCTCCAGGCTCAATGTACAGACATAAAAGACAAGTGTATAAAAGACAAGTGCACGCAAGACAACATACATACATTACAAACATTTCACTTCTTACACAGAAAGTAGGTAAGACAGCGTAAGACAGCACAAGGCAGCACAGTACAAACAATGAATACAAAAGATATATATAAATGTAAGCCAGTCAGTGGGTGAAATATAATATGAAAGAAAATATTGCACATCATTTCACAGTGATTGTGTTATTGCACTATATGGATACAATATTTATATATAATATATACAATGTATACAATGTAATATTGTACAGTATTACAATACAATATAATGTAAACTTAAGACCTATTTGTGGCAATAAAGTGCACAGTAAGTAAGAGAGCAAAAGGTCAAAGATTATTTAACAGAGTTTAGTATTCTGATGGCCTGGGGGAAGAAGCTCCTGTTAAATCTGGTCGTTCTGCAGTGCATACTGTGGTAACGTTTTCCCGAGGGCAGAAGTTCAAACAGCTCCATGTGCCGGGTGTGTGGGATCTTTTATGATCTTAATGGATCTGCTCTGGCAACGTGAGTAGTGTAATTCTTGAACAGATGGGAGTAAGGACCCGATGATTTTCTCCACTGTCCTCACCACTCTTCAAAGTACCTAAACTAAAATAAATAAAAATTACATACAAACAAAAAATACATGAAAAATAATTCAGAAACAAAATAAATGTCAAAAAAGAGAACAACAAACATAAGCCAGGGACAAATCTTGGCTGAAACATAATACTCGTGAAGTGACCAATCAATTTAACAGAAATAGACACCTGTAAATGCTCAAACCTTAAGTCAGCTTTACATCGACTGGGTGGTCACCATTCATTAAGGCAATGAGGCCTTCACAGAAAGACACAAAGGAGCCCCTGTCACCACTCAGGAAAAAAAACATATCCATGCAATAACGGTGGCTCAGATCCTACAGAAAGCTTCTGTTCAGTGTAACACTTCCAGCTACATCAGAACAAAAATCTCAATAAACAATTCAAAACTATTTTTTGAACCCACACTCAGTTTTGTGATACTAAAAAGAAGGGAATAAATTAAACAAAAATATTTTGGATAAAAAGAAAATAATATATGTTCATTTATTTTTTCCCTAAATTATAATACACAGTAAGTTGGTATATAGTAGTACTTTGAGATCTTTCAGAACTTGAAAAACGTGAATAGATTTCTGAGACGTGTTATGAAGAGGCCAGTTTGGTGGCAAGGTGAGATGAAGGAGAGATAGTGAGAATGAGGAGTAAAGACGAGAGTATAAGGAGTGCGATTTGGAATATTGAGTGTATGGTGAGAAAATATGGCAAAGTGTTGGATGGAAGATGAGTAGATATCTGCTGATACAGGACATGAGGTGAAAAGGTAAAGGTGGAAGAATGCTTAGTGGGAGTAGTGGAAGGTACAAGTTTTTCTAGTGAGGAGAAGTGATGGCAAAAGTAGGGTTTGTGTATTTGTATCAGAAAAATTGACAAAATGGTGTAAGTAAAGATGGTGAATGACCATTGCGCAGTCCTTAGGATGATTGGTGGTAACTTATGTTTATAATCTCAGCATATTCCCCACACTTTGGTAGATTAAGAGAAAGATGACTTTTGGGACAACTTCATGCAGGTGACATTTGTGATGCCTCAGTAGAAGGTAATTAAATTGGGTGGCGACTTGAATGGGTCTGTTGTTGACAGTGATGATATTTATGAGGAAGTCCATAGGGGCTTTAACTTCAGCACCAGCAATACTAAGGGTTTAAGAATGAGGAAGACAAGTTGGTGACATCTGGTGGTGTAAGAAGCATGACAGACTCTTTCTTGGTGTGGAGAGTTGGACGGGCAAAATCTGAAGGTGATTCCTGGAGAAGGTTGTTTTAGGAAAGCCATGGAATAAACCCTGGCTGAAACATAGCATGAATGGCAAGTTTACCCAATTACTTTGTATTATGTTTAACCAAAAGTTAAAAAAAAAGGGTAAAGGTTATTTCCATTATAAAAATGAAAGAAGGCTAAAAACACGATGTTTTGGCTGTCTTCCTTTGCATATTCACGCAGACCGATACTAACGCCATTTAATTAGTATTTATTACTTTTGGCAGTTCACTGTAGAAATGCTTATGAGATAAAGGAGATTATCAGAGGAGGACTTGAAAAGAAAATTTCTCTATATGCAGATGATATGGTACTGTATATATCAGATCCACAAAGTTCTGTACCTGCAGTCCTCATAGCACTTACTGAATTTCAAAAGATTTCTGGTCTTAGAATTAATTTGACTAAAAGTGTACTCTAGGGGTAAATATCACAAGTAAGCATAAAGCTCTTTATCAAAAAAATTTCGCTGTCTGTATGGAAAAAATGAAGCAAGACTTGCATAGATGGTCAACCCTTCATCTCACTCTAGCTGGAAGAATTAACATTGTTAAGATGAGTATCCTTCCTAAGCTTCTATTTTTATTTCAAAATATTCCAATATACATCAATAAATCATTTTTTAAGCAATTAGATTAAACCATGACCTCATTTATTTGGAACTCAAAACATCCACTTATCCAAAAAACGACTCTACAAAGACCTAAGGCAAAAGGTGGCATGGCTTTACCCAACTTTCAGTTTTTTAGGGCAGCAAACATACAAGCTATAAAAACCTGGACACAAAAAGATTAACATACACAGGCTTGGTCCGCAACAGAAATAAAATCCTGCAGTACTTCTTTATACTGTATTTCCTGCTTTGTGCCCCTATTAATGCAAGTTATCGCCAATATACTAACAATCCAATTGTGCTTCACTCACTCAGGATGTGGAACCAATGTAGAAAGCATTTTAAGATGGAGAATATTTTATCTGTGGCACCTCTGCATGAGAACCACCTTTTTCAACCCTCGCAAACATATGTAGTTTTTAATATCTGGAAAACATTTGGGATTAAATTGCTTAGAGATCTTTATATAGACAACATCTTTGCATCCTATGAACAATTACATTCCACATTTAACTTTCCAGCAACACATTTCTTTCACAATCTTCAAATTAGAAACTTTGTTAAACAGAACCTGCCTGATTTTCCTCACCTCGCACTTTCCTTTATGCTGGAAAAAATATTGCTCAGTTTCGAGGACTCAGACAGCATTTCTGTAATATATAAAATTATTTTACAGTCCCTCCCTTTCAAAGATCCAAGAGGACAATGGGAAAAAGATCTCTCACTCGACATATCAGAAAAGGAGTGGAAGGTAGCAATGCAGAGAATTCACTCGAGCTCCATATGCGCAAAACATACAATTATTCAACTCAAAATTATATATCGAGCACATCTGTCTCGCTTAAAACTGTCCAAAATATTTCCAGGGCAAGATCCAACCTATGAACGTTGCAATCAAGTCCCAGCCTCACTGGGTCACATGTTTTAGGCCTGCACCAGATTAACATCATTCTGGACAAAAAATTTTAAGTGCCTTTCAGGCAGCCTTGGTGTCACAATCCCTCCTAATCCACTAACAGCTGTGTTTGGTGTTCTTCCAGATGGGCTTAAAGTGGAGAAGGACAAACAAACTGTGATTGCCTTATACTACACTATTGGCACGCAGATTTATGTTGCTAAACTGGAAGAAACCTAACTCTCCTCTTTTAAGTCAGTGGGTAATTGATGTTTTATACTATTTGAAATTGGAAAAAATCAAATTCTCAGTCAGAGGATCTGTGCAGAACTTTTTTAAAACCTGGAAGGATCTAATCAATAATATTTTAGATTAAGCTCTTAAAGCACTGAGGAAGTAGATTCTCTCCCCATTTCTTTTTCTTCTCCATTTATCTTTATCCACCTATTAAACTCATCAATTTATATATTTTTACAAGCTTTAAGGTTTATTCTGTTGGCCATGCTCTCTTTCTCAGGGGTGGGGGTTGATTGGTTTTCTATCCTATTTTCTGTAAAAATGTATCTATTTGTATGGAATAATTACAATAAAATCAATAAAATTTTAAAAAAGTGTGCTCTTTCCAGTGAATTCTCAAGCATATAATATTAGATTGGACACCATCCCTTTTATCATCGCAGATCGGTTTAAATACCTAGGGGTAAATATCACAAGTAAACCTAAAGCTCTCTATCAAGAAAATTTCGCTGTCTGTATGGAAAAAATTAAGCAAGACTTGCATAGGTGGCCAACTCTTCATCTCACTTTAGCTGGAAGAATTAACGTTGTTAAGGTGAATATCCTTCCTAAGCTTCTCTTTTTTATTTCAAAACATTCCCATAAACATCAATAAATTGTTTTTTAAGAAATTAGATTCAACCATAACCTCATTTATATGGAATTCAAAACATCCACGTATCCAAAAGGCAACCCTACAAAGACCTAAAGCGGAAGGCGGCATGGCTCTACCTAACTTTCAATTTTATTACTGGGCAGCAAATATACAAGCTATAAAATCCTGGACATGGACACAAATATATGAACATACACAGGCTTGGACCGCAATAGAAATAAAATCCTGCAGCACTTCTTTATATTCCCTGCTTTGTGCCCCTATTAATTCAAGTTATCACCAATATACTAACAACCCAATTGTGTTTCACTCACTCAGAATATGGAACCAATGTAGAAAGCATTTTAAGATAAAGAAGCTTTTATCTGTGGCACCTCTGCACAAGAACCACCTTTTTCCACCCTCTCAAACGTACACAGTTTTTAATGTCTGGAAAACATTTGGGATTAATCACTTAGAGACCTGTACATAGACAACGTCTTTGCATCCTACTAACAATTACATTCCAAATATAACTTTCCAGCAACACATTTCTTTCACTACCTTCAAATCAGAAACTTTGTTAAACAGAACCTGCCCAATTGTCCTCACCTCCCACCTACTTCTATGTCAGAAAAAATATTCATCAGTCTTGAGGATTCAGACAGGATTTCTGTAATATATAAAACCATTTTACAGTCTCTCCCTTTCAAAGATGCAAGAGGACAGTGGGAAAAGGATCTCTCACTCAATATTTCAAAAAGGAGTGGAAGGCAGCAATGCAGAGAATCCACTCGCGCTCCATATGTGCAAAGCATACAATTATTCAACTTAAAATTATATATCGAGCACATCTGTCTCATTTAAAATTCTCCAAAATGTTTCCAGAGCAAGATCCAACCTGCAAACATTGCAATCAAGTTCCAGCCTCACTAGGCCACAGGTCAGACAGCTTTGGTGTCACAATCCCTCCTGACCTATTAACAGCTGTGTTTGGTGTTCTTCCAGATGGGCTTAAAGTGGAGAAGAACAAACAAACTGTAATTGCCTTCACTACACTATTGGCACGTAGACTCATCTTGCTCAACTGGAAAAATCCTAACTCTCCTCTTTTAAGTCAGTGGGTAACTGATGTTATATACTATTTGAAACTGAAAAAATCAAATTCACACTTAGAGGATCGGTGCAGAACTTTTTTAAAACCTGACAGGATCTAATCAATAACATTTTATAATAAGCTTTTAAAGAACTGAGGAAGCAGATTCTCTCCCCTTTATCCCCTTTTTTTTCTTCACCATTTATCTTTATTCACTTATCGATTCATCTATTTACTTATTTTTACTAGCTTTAAGTTTTACTCTGTTGGCTTAGCTCTCTTTCTCAGGGGTGGGGGTTGATTTGTATTTGATCTTATTTTTGTAAAAATTAATTTATTTGTATGGAATGTTGTGTGATTTCAATAAAATCAAACAAGTATTTATTGCTTATGGTAATTTGTTAATAAACTTATGCTTCACCCAGGTAATTTTTGCGGCTCTTGATATTTTTTTTTTTCATGTTGCATTTTTCCTATTGATAACACAATCATGCCTACATACTGTAGATTACACATCTGTACTCTAGCAAGAAGCTTTGGTTTATGTCAATAATACACATTTTGATTTCTTTGTTTTAGAACATGAAAGCAGACAGGATGTCTTTTCAGCAATATTATTTGCAATTGCAACTGAATTTCTGTCCATCTATATGAGTAAAGCGCAGGAGAGTTGGGAAACTGAGGAAAATACTTGGGGGAAAAAAAACCTTTTTTTTATGCAGATGATATTGTGCTGACCCTTGATCATCACTTCTATATGTCCAAAATGTATTAGGAGAATTGTATAAAATTTCAGCATTGAAGAAAAATTTGAATAAGATCATATTATTTCCTATTAACAGCCCCACACATCACTTTAAAGCTGATGAGTTCTTATTAACTGTCTTACAGCATTTCACATAATGATAATGATTACACAATGATTTAAAGGTCTATTTAAATTTAGCTAACCTGATGGAAAATGTTTAACAAGACCTCAATTAACTGCTGATGACTTCATCTCATGTTAGACAATTGAATTAATATTAAAATCGATGTTTTTTCAAACATTTTCTAGTTTATTTCAATACATATTAATAAATCCTTTAAAAGTAGATGTAATTATAATTTTATGTATCTAGAAAAGATGAAAAAAAAAAAAAACAGAATCTTTCAGAGATCTATTGTAAAACAGAAGTAGCATGGCATTATCGAACTTCATAACTTTCTGCTAGGTTGTAAATAAAATGTCTTATGAGGTTGTGAAAGGAATGAAGGTTATGGCGTGGAAATCCTGCAATAAACCCTTTCTATATGCTTCATTCTGCACACCAATTACCATTACTTGACACCCACAAAGCTGAACTCTATTGGTCCTGCACTAAAAGGAAGGCTGAAATGTTACTGCCAATTATACCTTTATAAGATAATCACACAATTCCACCCTTCTTAAAGTATGCAATATTTAATGTAAACAATATGATTATTATTTGAATCTTTAAAGACTTTTTTTTAATGTATACAAGTATGTGTGACACTGTGTTGCAAATATTTCTTCTAGTACATGCAAGTCTGAGACATTTTAAAATGAGAGTTAGCCAATTTTTCTATACAGATTCAGTTCTGCTTCTGTTAAGATAAATTTTACTGGTTTTAAATTCCCTGGCATATGATCTATTTAAAGTTGTTTACTCATATTGTTTAAGGTTGCCTCACTTTCATTTTCCACTTTTAATTGTTATTTGATTTTGTTTTCAGGCCATGAATTGTCTAGAATTTGCCTTTATTTGTTCTAAAGTTACACGAGTGTTTTTTTTATTTATTAATTTTATTGTAATCATTCCATAAAAATAGATCAATTTATACAAAAAAGAACTGAAGACAAATCAAACCCCACCCTTGAGAAGGAGAGCATGGCCAAAGGAGAATTGCTTAGGGCTTTTTAATAGGGCAAAAATAAACACAAGAAAGGAAAAAATATATATAGGTAAATAAAAAATGGAGAAGGGAAAGAAATGCGGAAGTAATTATTTCTTCTTATTCTAAAATATTATTGATTAGATCCTGCCAGGTTTTGAAAAAATTCTGTACAGATCCTCTAACTGAGAATTTGATTTTTTCCAATTTCAAATAATATAAAACATCGGTTTTCCACTGACTTTTCAGAGGAGAGTTAGGATTCTTCCAATTTAACAAAATAAGTCTGCGTGCCAGAAGTGTAGTGAATGCAATCACCGTTTGCTTGTCCTTCTCCACTTCAAGTCCGTCTGGAAGAACACCGAACACAGCTGTTAATGGGTTAGGAGGGATTGTGACCCCAAGGCTGTCTGAAAGGCACTTAAAAATTTTGGTCCAAAAATGATGTTAATTTGGCGCAGGCCCAAAACATGTGACCCAGTGAGGCTGGAGCTTGGTTGCAGCGTTCGCAGGTTGGATCTTGCCCTGGAAACATTTTGGACAGTTTTAAGCGAGACAGATGAGCTCGATATATAATTTTGAGTTGAATAATTCTATGCTTTGCGCATATGGAGCTCGAGTGAATTCTCTGCAATGCTACCTTCCACTCCTTTTCTGATATATTGATTAAGAGATCTTTTTCCCAATGTCCTCTTGGATCTTTGAAAGGAAAGGACTCTAATAATATTTTATATAATGCGGAAATGGTGTCTAATTCCTCGAAATTGAGCAATATTTTTTCCAGCATGGTGGAGGGTACGATATGAGGAAAATCGGGCAGTTTCTGTTTAACAAAGTTTCTAATTTGAAGACACTGAAAGAAATGTGTAGCTGGGAGGTTGAATTTTGAATGTAATTGTTCAAAAGATGCAAATATGTTGTCTATATAAAGATCTCTGAGCAATTTAATCCCAAAACTTTTCCAGGTATTAAAAACTGGATATGTTTGCGAGGGTTGAAAGAGGTGGTTCTCTTGCAGAGGTGCCACAGATAAAAGATTTTCCATCTTAAAATGCTTTCTAAGTTGGTTCCATATTCTGAGTGAATAAAGCACAATTGGGTTATTAGTATATTTGCGATAACTTTCATTTATTGGAGAGCAGAGCAGGGAATATAAAGAAGTACTACAGGATTTTACTTCTATTGCGGGCCAAGCCTGTGTATGTTCATTTTTTTGTGTCCAGGTTTTTATGGCTTGTATGTTTGCTGCCCAGTAATATAACTGAAAATTAGGTAAAGCCATGCCACCTTCTGCCTGAGGTCTTTGTAGGGTCGTTCTTCAGATACGTGAGTGTGTTGAGTTCCAAATAAATGAGGTTATTGTTGAATCTGATTGCTTAAAAAATGATTTATTGATATATATTGGAATGTTTTGAAATGAAAAAAGAAGTTTAGGAAGGATATTCATCTTAACAACGTTAATTCTTCCGTCTAGAGTGAGATGAAGGGTTGACCATCTATGCAAGTCTTGCTTAATTTTTTCCATACAGACGGCAAAATTTTGTTGATAAAGAGCTTTATGTTTACTTGTGATATTTACCCCTAGGTATTTAAACTGATCCGCTATGGTAAAAGGTAGGGTGTCCAATCTAATATTATATGTTTGTGAATTCACTGGAAAGAGTATACTTTTATTCAGATTAATTCTAAGACCAGATATCTTTTGAAATTCTGTAAGTGCTGTTAAAACTGCAGGAACAGTGTTTTCTGGGTCTGATATATTATAAAACCATATCATCTGCATATAGAGAAATTTTCTGTTCCAGTCCTTCTCTGATAATCCCCTTTATCTTATAAGAATTTCGACAGTGAACCACCAGTGGTTCAATGGCGATTGCAAACAGCAGTGGTGACAAGGGGCATCCTTGTCTGGTGCCACGTTCAAGCTTAAAGTATACTGAACAATTGTTGTTAATACAAACTGAAGCTTCTGGATTGGTATACAGTAGTTTGATCCATGCACAAATATTCGGGCCAAACCCAAATTTCTCCAATGCAGAGAAAAGGTAGTTCCATTCAATCATATCAAATCCTTTTTCTGCGTCTAATGATAGTAATATCTCTGGGGTGTTTGACTTTTCTGGTGAATATATTACATTAAACAGGCGTCAGAGATTGGAAGATAAGTGTCGGCCTTTAATAAATCCAGTTTGATCCTGTGATATTACCAAGGGCAGCACTTTCTCCATCTTTCTAGCTATAATTTATGAGAATATCTTAACATCATTATTCAGGAGTGAAATTGGTCTGTATGATGTACATTGTAACAAGTCCTTATTTTATTTAGGAAAGATGGTGATTAATGCTTGACGAAAAGTTTGAGGTAGAATTTGATTGTCTCTAGCTTCTGTAAATGTTGCCAATAAGAGGGAGCTAGCTGAGTGGAGAATCTTCTATACTAATAAAAGGCACAGCCCTCACTGACTCACTGACTGACTGACAGTGATGAGTGAGTCAGTCAGTCAAATTCTCCAACTTCCCGTGTAGGTAGAAGTC